>NC_142316.1:35324988-35624988 GCF_054855325.1 Carica papaya | reverse complement strand
TAGTGCTTCTACCAGCTGGAGAGAGACAAATTTACGTTATGAGTAAACTTTGGAATCTAAATAAAATATTATACTTATGGTGAAAATAAATATCACATGCATTACTGTAATATTTTATTTACTCCTCCTCAACTGGCTTTCGTTTATGTTGGAAAAAATTTACACCTGTTACCATCTTTCATGGCGAGACCAAAGAAGGCAAGATTTCCTTTTTAGCTTCTTCTTCTACTGCTGCAAGTTGCAGTTCACCAGCCTCTCCGACGGACTTTATCATCAAAATATTTTCCATGAAACCCAGCAGCTAAAATACAAGTAAAAGTGCAAAATTCCTTTTATTTATTTATTTTTATAAATATTAAAAATATCTAAATAATCAAATTCAAGTCAAATCTTATGTTTTCATGCCCAACCCATAAAAGCTCAAATTGCGTACTCGAACTCCATTTCATTGTACGAATTGGGTTGCCGTGAGCTTTTTAGTTTGGGCTCATAAAAGACTGAATAAGCACATATGGCGAAGTAGCCCAGTCCACAAGGGTTCTGCTGTGAGCTTCAAGTCAGTTAAGGCGACGACGGAATATAGCCCCTCGCGTCTTCACAAAAACTCATACAGCAACGCAAACGCAAACCAAGAGGATACAACCAAAATGGCCGTTCCGGGGAGGCGTAACGGCCTATTGGAAGAAGATGATGATGGTTTCATAGATGAGAATGCTGTCTTCGAGGAAGACGCAGTCGATGCTGACCTCGACTTTGAGCTTCCGGTGCACCTCCGCGACTTCAGCACCGCCGCTCAGATCGGCGATGTCGACGCACTGCGGCTCGCTATTGGTCGTCCACATTTTTCCTTTTATTCTTCTACTTCACTTGTTCTTTTAGTTTTCGTTTTCTTTTTAGTTCTTACTCATTTACTCAACTGCTTGAACTATTCAATTATTGTGGTTGTGTCGGTTCCCTCACATATCCTCCATTTTCTGTTTGAAGGTGAAACCCTAGGGTTTTACCCAATTTTTCATGGTTTTCTTTTTCCTTTATTATGTGGTATGGATGATACTTTTTGTTTCCTAAAGCATTAAAAAATATCATCAAGGGAAGGGGGGGCCCTTTTCCTTTTTGTTTTTCCGCACATTTGAATTTATTTGATTGTTTGAGCCATATCCTATCAGGAATTATTTTGGGTTCTTTGAACTGGATCCTATCAATTGTGTTTGATTTCATGGAGTTGCAATAGATTATCCGTTTTGTGTTGGTGAAATTATTAGTTTTAATTTTGGAACCCAAAGCACCTATTCCTGTTAGCTGTTTGTGTTGGGCATATGGTTTTCACAATCTGCTTACTTGTATAGAAGCCTTGATTTGTTTGAGTTAATAATGTAACAGACAGCAGACCAGTGAGTAGTATTCTGCTTATAACAAACTCTCAAGGAGATGTTTTTATATTTGACACCTAGTATTGTCAAATATAAGCCTGACACTGGTTTGCTTCATGTTACATATTTTTTTGATTGCTCTTCTATGAGTTTTTTGGCCTTGGAAGCTATGTATCTTTGATTTTTAGATAAATAGTCTTGCGTTCAGTTTTCGGGCTGCAAGTACACAATGAAATTTGTGGAAATCAATACTCACTGCTCTAGTTAGAATCTGTAAGTTTCAAATTGAATTATCTATTGGAAGTTCTCTACTTGTTTCAACTTCCAGTATGGATGAAAGTTTGTTCTCTGGGCATATGTCATTCTTTTTTGGATTTGAAATTAAGGGATATTAGCAGCCGATCCAGTATAACCTGAAATAAAGCAGGTAATGGGCTATAGCAGTGGCTGAAGTTACTTGGTGAATCTAATGAATTTTGGGGTTGGACATCTACACTGGAACATGGTTGTGGAGTAGGAAGGGGCAGGTAGTTTTGAGGCTAAAAGTGCTCTGGTGAGGTAAACGACAGGGTAATTGTTGCTTGTAGGAATACAAACCTGGCAAAGCTGGGATATAAAAGGATTTGAATTGAGCATGAAAGAAGAATATAAGTCTTAGGAATTTGGTGTCTTATGATTAATTCAAATTGTTTTTTGACCACACCACTTTTGTTTTACATTTTAAATTCTGATTCTGGAGACCTATTCTGTATTCCCAATGGGATGTGCATTTCAAGATTAACGTCCTCTTGCATGTGCTTGCCTTCTTGAGTCTAAACTCTTGTCTGATAGCTCCTTGGTCAACAATTGCTTGCATATACTCTTTGGATCTAATTGTCTCTAATACATAATATCTCTTAGTTTTCTATGTTTTTTTTCTAATGATACATTATTTTGCTGAATACCATAGATAATCTGACTGGAAGCATTGATGAACCAGTGGAAGATTCGGATACAGCTCTACATCTGGCCTGTCTCTATGGCTATCTGCCTTGCGTCCAGGTCTTTTGCCATATATTGTTCTTTGTTAGTTGTTTATCACTTCCATACAGCAGTCAACCAGAAGTGTACTAATTAACTCTTTCAAAATAGTTGCTCTTGGAAAAAGGTGCTAGCTTGGAGGTTAAGGATGAAGATGGAGCAATTCCTTTGCATGATGCGTGTGCTGGGGGTAGGCTTAATCTTGTTGTTTTTCTCAGGACCTTAGTGTTATTTTGCCTGAATATATAGCCTCATATGTGTAAATTTATGTATTGACTTTCTATTCTCCTTCCTTTTACTAATAAATATCCAGGTTTCACTGAGATAGTAGAGTTTATTCTTAATAGAGCTAATGGTGCCGAACATGTGAAAAGGATGCTAGAGACTGTGGACGTGGAAGGTGATACTGTAAGTTTGACATTAACTTCAACTGGCCTTGAGGTCTTATTTGGGTGGTTAGTTTCATTGAATAGCTTATTGAAATTGTAGACCACTCAGTGAAAAATAAATGAATCATCTTTCTTGCTTGGTACGCTTGGTCTCTTGGAGGCTAAAATTTTCTTGCTGCGCTTTTTGTGTGGCTTTTATTGTTTCCAGCCTCTTCATCATGCGGCAAGAGGTGAACATGTAGATGTAATAAGGTTGTTGCTGGGCTCTGGAGCTTCTCCTACAAAGAGAAATATATACGGCAAGGTTAGTTTAAAACAACTTTTTCTTTTGCAGTAGTTGTTCATTATCTGTTTGTAACTAGCAGTTGCTGGCAGACACCTAGTGAGCTAGCTGATCCAGGCACTGAGGCCAAGCGAGTATTAGAAGCAGCTTGAAGATCTATGGCTTGCTAAAGAACCGCTTTGCCCATTGGCGGAAGAAAGTTCAGAATCTGTACTGACTGTGGAAGGAGTTGTTGCTTGTGAAAGGAGAAAAAGAAATGGTGTTTGGAGATTTGAGTAGTTTAAATAGTTTATTTTAAAGCCCTCTTTTATTTAACAAAAGAGGGCACACAGATGATAGATAAGAGTTTAAACTCATAATGTGTTTGTAAACTGAGATTGAAGATGTTATATTAATTAAAGGCGCAATTGGATGATATTGAGTTGGAAAAAGATCATGGAGGAGGAATTCTGATTGTATTGGTGGAAGTGGCTGATGGGAATCTATTATGAAAAACTAATACCAGTTGTTGAATTCTTAAATCTCTTGGTTAAAATACTGAAAACCATTGTCTTGTCTTTAGTATATTAACCTCTAAAGTAGATAAGACCATGTCTTAAAGGTTGGTGCAAGACTGCGTCTTCCCACTATGAGTGGCCGAACCAGGATTGACTCATGTCCTTAGCGGTGAGATTCTTGAACCTTAAAACCACTTGGTAATTTAGTACAAACAACTAAATAAATGGATGAACTTCGTGGGAAATTACAAAATCTATTGCGCCAGAAAAGGAAATTAATTGTTCGCCCAAAAAATTTAAGAAGGCTTCGTTACGCGCATGACTGACTGTCAAGCTTCCTCCCACCAATCGCCTGTCACCACGTTGCCGCACCACTAAAACCAGCCTGTTCCTCGTTGCATCCAAGCCCTACCAAGCCAAAAAATTAAAAATAATGATTTTTTTTACTCTGGTTTTCTAATCTATAAGAGTCCCACAAAAGACTGAAAACGGGGATTGCTCTCTCCTTTCTCCATACTCAATTGACAGTGAAGAAAAAGAGGACTGGTGTTAATTCCCTGCTTGGCTTCTCTCCTGGCTTGCGAGGGGGGTCTCGAGCCTGCAGATCTCAATTTTACCCCTTCGCTGTAAGAGGTGTCTCAGAAATTCGGTTACCCTCAAAAAGTAGCGGCTTCGAAATGGCGGCTCCGCCGGCTAGAGCTCGTGCTGACTATGATTACCTTATCAAACTGCTTCTCATCGGCGACAGCGGCAAGTCTCTCTTTCATGATATCAACCTGTTATATTAGCTTTCACTTAGTTTCTGTTTAGTTTTGTTTTGTTTGTTTGTTTGTTTGCTTGCATGCTTTTTCCCTCTTTCTATCATTTCTCTTTAACTTTGGATTAGGGTTTAGCTATTTTTATTTGATAGCAGTTTGTATTGATCACTTTTGGAGGATTACGATTTGGTTTTTTTACCAGTTGACTCGCCACTCCCTACTTTAATTGAAATTGCATTTGCCAAGTTTTGGTAGGAAATTGAGCTCATTGTTCTTTGGTTACTGAGAATTAAAAAAAAGAAGACAATAATCGATACTCTGTAATCTATCGACTTCCCGTTGCTTGTACTTTTTTCTTGTTTCTTTTCTAACGTTGTCCTATTAAAAGATTCAAATGAAACTTCAGCATCCTTGATTTTGTAATGTCTGTTTTTAGGGAAATTTCAACATTCTTGGTGTGCTTTTCTTTTCTGCTTTAAATCTTAACTTCTTCATCCTGTCCTGGAAATTCCCCTCAAAAGGCCTTATATTACATCGATGAAATGTTTGGTTGGAAAAGCATCCGAGTAGTTTATTCCCTGGGCTTGTAGTTTGACTACGTGTTGTTATCACGCGATGTTGTGAAGATCTATAGTTAGTGCTGAGTAACAGACTCTTCTTGTTGGTATGCTCAGTTATGATCTGTTAAAATTTTGTGCACCAGATCCAGCCAGCCATCCAGGCTTGCATTTGAGGGCCGAATCATATCTTTCTTGGATCTTTTATCTGTAATTCGTCATCAATTCAAATGGATTTTATATGCAAACTCAATTTGTTTTATTTTAACTTTGATAGTAAATCGCCCTATTGCATAGGAAATCAGCAGATGTTGATATGTCTTACAATTAGGATGTGAAGTCATTTCCATCTATTTAAGCAATCGGTTTAACCTTATACAGGCGTGGGAAAAAGTTGCTTACTGCTGCGTTTCTCAGATGATTCTTTTACCACAAGTTTCATCACAACAATCGGGTGAGTTCTTAAGTTTTAATGTTTATTAAAGTTATTATTTTATAATTTTCTCCAGTTTTTTGAGATGTAATACTTCTATCAGGATTGACTTTAAGATACGGACAGTTGAACTTGATGGGAAGCGCATCAAATTGCAAATATGGGATACTGCTGGACAAGAACGTTTTAGGACAATTACAACAGGTAAACTACTATTTTTTCTGGTAACCTTGGGGTTTTTTGCGATGCAACTAAATAATGTTCTTGTTGAATTTGTGTGGTAACTATTTTTTACAAGAAAAGAAGAAATTGTATTTTGAACAGCACCAATACGAGTAACTCAAGTACAACTTACTTTAAGCCAAAAAGTCAGTGAACTCTAAAAGTTACTTTGCATACGCAATAGAACTGTCCATTGACTCCAAGTTAAGTATATCACCTGTCTTTATAAACGGAATTGTTAACTCCTCCAAGGACGTCTATATTCCTTTTCTTCTTGACATCCAAGTATAGATATGGAATTACAGAATTTCCTCTCCTTTGCTTTTTGGAGGCACTCGAATTCTTAATACCTGTATTTCTTTTACACCTAATTGCCATAAACCATCCAAGGCCAAAATATTGAACGTGTTGTCTTCCATATCCAATTCAAATTGGTAGTTCATGCCATTCATTCCTTGGCATGCCAAAGTACACTTTTATCATTCTAGAATTGAAGATATAAGTGGAGTTGATTCAATTACGCATCAAATACATAACTTGTCATTTGATTGTGCAGAATAGATATTTTTGTTTATTAATTAGTTTGATCTATGGAAAGGGGGAAGAATATTGTAATTGTTTTTTTTTTTTTTGTGTTCATTGCCTATCTGTGCACATAGCGGAAAAACACCTGCAAGATGTTTGCGTATGCAGACAATTCTATACTTTTTTTTTAGGTGGAGTCACAATCCACTGCAATTGGCCTGTAATAGATTTTTTTTTTGAAATAGTGTGAAATGTATATTACTATAGGCATCAACGGGGTGCCACCCATATACAAAAAATTTACATGTCAATCAAATTATCTACAAGGTTGGTTAATTCTTCCATTAAACAAAGAGGCTGACCTCGTAACAAAAAACCAAAAGTCTGAAATCATTTAATCTTAAGTATATCAAGACCATTAGCATCCTCAACCCCATCAAAAGCTTTCTTATTCCTCTCCTCGCACACCACCCAAAATATGGTTAGAGGGATAATCTCCACCTATTTCCTTCGACCAGTGATGCCCCTCCAAGCCCAAATTTTGACCCTCACTGAACCTGCCGTGACCCGATTGATTCCAAGCAGACCATAAACCATAGTCCATGACTTGTGAATTACTAGGCATCAAAGCAAAAGATGATTGCAAGTCTCCTCTGCCCTCTTGCCTAAATTACATGCATTGACCAGTATCTTTCCCCTCTTCTCAGATTATCAATATTCAAATAACATTCTCTAATTGCCTCCCAAGCAAAAAGCGAAACTTGGGGAGGTATTCTAGGCTTCCACATCGCAATTGGGCTGTAATATGCTAAAGATGACTTTCTTCCGGGAATCTGCTTAGAGTGGTAAATTGTCTAAATCCTATTTATCCAGTGGTCGAAAATGCATAATATCTGAATTTGCTTTTAGATCAGTTGGTGATACCATTTATATGTATATTTTCTTAAAGTTATCTTGGGTGGCTGTTCATGTACACTGTGTAAAAAAATGAGTAAAAGAATAGAAATGAAAGGAAGAAAATATTTTCAAAAGAAATGAAGGGAAATGCATGTTCTTACTTGTCAGTACTTTATTAATAAAATGACAAGTTACAAATAAGGATAAGATATGGAATTAACCATTAAAAGTTCTAAGTATATTTCTTCCCCTTTCTTTTCTCCCAATATGAGGAAATTAAAAAATTGAATTTTGAAGAGGAAGAAAGAGAAGCAAGAGATAGTCACAATCGTTTCTTTACCTTTGCTAGATTTTTTCTTAAGAAATATTTTATCCAGACCATAGGAAACGATGGTGGATGGTACCTTATCTCCTTTCAGTTCCCCTTACTTTTCTCAATCCAAACCTAGTGATAGGGACTTGCTGGATGATCATAGTTGATGCCTATATAGCTCAAGTTTTTTTTTAAGTGCTCTCTCTCTCATGTATTGTCTCCTTTTCTTTTGTAGCTTATTACAGGGGAGCCATGGGCATATTGCTGGTTTATGATGTAACAGATGAGTCCTCTTTCAATAGTATGTTCTTTTCTTTTTTCCATTAATGTCTATTTTCCCTTATGGTTTGTCTTTCCCGAAAGAAGCTTCTCATGCCTATGATCTTTGGTGCAACTTCATTTAGACATCAGGAACTGGATCAGGAACATCGAGCAGCATGCCTCAGATAACGTCAACAAAATATTAGTTGGCAATAAAGCTGACATGGATGAAAGCAAAAGAGTAATGAATTTAATTCATCTAAGAACATCACTTGTGCTGTATTCCGGGTTTCAGTGGTCATTGATTTTGATCTCTCATTGTAGGCTGTCCCTACATCAAAAGGTCAGGCATTAGCTGATGAATATGGTATCAAATTTTTTGAGACGGTGAGTCCGATGATTTATCCTTTTTAAACTCAAATCCCCAATATGATTTTGGGTAGGATTGACACTCTTTAAACTCTCTGAGCAGAGTGCAAAGACAAACTTCAATGTGGAGCAGGTCTTCTTTTCAATTGCAAGAGACATAAAGCAAAGACTTTCTGAAACTGACGCAAAACAAGAGGTAAATAATGTCTTTCCCCATAAATAAACCTTGTTTCAGGAACGGCAACACTATCCACATTACTCGGTTCACTATTGTTCTTGCAGCCTCAGACCATCAAGATCAGTAAACCGGATACTGCAAAAGGTTCTGGCGCAACTGCTCCAGAAAAATCAGCATGCTGCGGTTCTTGATCCAATATAAGTAGGATGACTGTTCGGCTGCCACATGCATGCATTATTTATCTGCACCGCGGAAGTTGTGCCAGTTAGCCGAAGAAGCCAGTTGGTTATTCAGATAAAAAGATATGTGGGAGAACTTTTAAACGCTTTATGTGATTTATTATGTACCTGACCTGGAGCCTGAAAAAGTTATTAGGATCTGAGTATGGCACATTACATCGTGTTGCCAACAGTCAGTTATTACTTGGTAAGTAGTCATAGCTGCTTGGAATTCTAGATTTTTCTTCCCAGTCATGTTTGGCCTGCAATTATTTATAATAGACCAGAGAATTTCCAGCGGTTCAGCATATTGCTTTTCCTCAAAAGCATTGAAATAATGGAAAAATTCTTATTAGCTAGTTCTGCTCTGATGTGCTGACAGTGAGTCTTATCACCAAGAGCCTTTGCCCTCCATATATATATATATACACACACACACATACATATATATATATATATATGCATATGTGAGTATGATCCATTTTATTTTTTGTTGGGGGGGGGGGGGGGGGGGGGAGAGCCTCGTTGGGTTGGATTTAACACAGATAATGCTCTTCATCTCATAGTGGCTGATAAGCAATTAATTACTCAAGAAATTCAATTTAAAGTGGAGAATTTATATAAATTCTAACTTAAGTCAAAATTTGTTGGTTAATAGAATAAATATTTTTCGGTCTTTCAAAAAATAAAAATTATGTATAAGACTTTTAAATTTTTTATTTTTTTTTTAAAAAAAGAATTATTTTGGGGTAATAAATGTAAACCCGTATCTAACAAAATTACAAAAAGAAAAAAAAAATTGCAGAGATCTTATAATTTAGCAATAAAAGGTATTTTCACAGCGCAAACTGTACATTTACCCCCCCCCCCCCCCCCCCCAAAAAAAAAAAATCTCTTATTATTATTATTATTATTATTATTTTCTTTTTGAAGTGGCCTTAATTAGTCATTATTGTATATGTATATATATGTATATGTATATGTAAGTAGTCATTGGTGTATATATTGCTCCGAAGCAACAGTTTAGTGGGCACATATTAAGTATAAGACTGTTGTACATATTTTTTTTTCCAATTTTTTAAATAAAGAAATTTTGATGTTTATATTAAAAGTTAAAATATCCTTATTATATATATATATATTAATTATCAATTTTTTTAAAAAATATCCTCAGGCAATTGCAAATTTACTTTCCGGTAAGAAACTACCTCGCCTCTATAAAAGGAGGAGACCCGAGAGTTTCATTTTTTTCACCACATAATCTTTTGAAACCCTAAGTCCGGGAACAAGAGTGACTAAGTGGGCGGAGGTATCCGTAAATGCAACAATTTCTTCTAAATCAAATCCTGTAAGCCACTTCGGAGGTTCGTTCTTGTTTATTCTGGCTTTTCATTTTTCGTTTAATATTTTTGTTTTTGTATCTTCGAAGTTCGCTTTCCCTTTCAGCAATTGAAATTGAGTCTTTTATCGTTTCGGATTACTTGATTCGCTATAAGCTTTGACTTTATCCCTCGCGTATTTCGTAAATGAAGGAAATTAATCGCTATGTATGGGTTTTCGTTTGGGTGTGCGGTTTTGGGAATGGAATTAAACGCTATGTTAGAATTCTTCTGTCTACCTTTTTTTTTTTTTAAATCTGGTCTGGCATATTTAGGGTTTCGTTGTTCCGTCTAAAATTGAAAGCATATACAGTGAACTACTGACTTTGAACGTTAATATTTTATTGAAGACATTTGTTATGATGACTTTAGTGTCGTAGTTTACGTTTGGTTGCTCGTACAGTTTTTATTTTAACAACAGCGGGAGTAAATTTTGTGTTGAAAGCTTCATAGAATTGTCGTGAAGCAAAACTAATTTTTGGTAGATTTGAATTCAAACTGAAATTTTGGGGAATCCTAAATTCATGATCCTTTCGTCTTCTCCCCTCCTCCCAACCCCTAATATGATCCTATGGGAGTTTATTCTTTTTATCAGAATTTCCTTTCCTTGGTACTTGCAAAATTCTTAATTTTACCACAAATTGCCTATAATTGTATGTGCTTCTTTGTTGTTAGTAAATAGCTTCAGTGTGTTTCAGGTGTTGCCCTTCATGGACGCAAACCCGCAGTCTCCTTCCTCAGTAAATGTTGACCCCAAAGCAACTTTTCGTAAGCCTTCAAATGATGCAGCTAGTAGAAAGTATCGGCGCCGGTCACCTGCTAGCCGCTCATCGTCATCTGATGGTTAGGCTTTCAATTTGGATTATGAATGTTCAAATACTCATTGCTTTTTTTTTTTTTTAATTTTGATTTTTTTTATGACTTAAGTATAGTGGTGGTAACAAAGCATTAAAACCATACATTGAATACTTCCATTTACCCACTAGTTTGTTTTATATCTTACCAGTTTGGACTGATCATATTTCCTTTCTTCAGTCCGTTTTCTTACTTGTGGTTGCATGATGGCTGAGTGTTCATCTTTCATTTGATTAGCAACATCCATAATCCCCATTGAGTCCAATCCAATGCAGTGGTGATTTGATCTTTCTTTTGGTGGTGCGAACTTCTCTGTGAAGGTGGTCCTGATGCAGCATGACTGGAATTCTGTGTTTGCTTCACGCTTTATGATGAAAATATATGTGCATATGTTTCTGTTCTGGCTTCTAATATATTAATAGTTGTATGCATATGGATGCGTAATTTGTTAGGTTGTGGGTGGCATATTTGTTTTGTGGTAAATGTACGCAAACTGTGATGCATTTTCTCTCTCTCTATCTCTCTCTCTTTTTTTTGGAGGGTGAGGGATGGGGAGGAATAGCAGTTGGCCCGATATAGAATGAATATTTGGGACATTTTTGGTTTTCTTCAAGGGCACTTCCAGGCTGGGATTAGGCAGCAAACTTTGAGTCTAAGACATAATCGTCTCCCATTCAGAACCACCACCATTAGCATATAACAATTCAAGCATATTATATTTACATGTTTCGGTATTAAGTCTAGCACAGAATAGAGATTTTCGTGGAGTGTGTATTCTCTCCAACTTTGGTGTTTTGTTTGCATGTTTAGGTTGAATTATTTGGTTAAGCTGTGGAAATTAATATCGATATCCAGATGATAGGCCATTAAGAATCAGAAGAGAGGAGACAATCTGATTTTAAGTTTAACTCTATGGTTCTTTTGTAAAGCTTATATTGTAATGGTAGGACAATTTAAGGACAGCCTTCGCAATATAAAGCAGTGGGACTAAGTTATTTTTCAGATGGAAATTGTTCTCAATTTCCTTGCTGCATCTTATAAAATAACGTTTTTAATTGATCATAGAATGGTGAGAATTTTTTGAACCAGAATGGCTCTTTCTGTGGAATTTAGGGATGTTTTCATCTATTTCTTAAACCTTTCTTATTTCTTAAATTTATACACAGCCAACATATGTGTTTTTTTTAAAAAAACAGAAAATATTATTATAGAGAGAGAAGAAAGGAGTACATCAATAGAGGATAAGTGATCACGAAAATTGACCTACAATCTTTTTTTAAAAAAATAATTGATGCATCTGTCTGTCAGTTTATGTGCAGGGGTACAAGTGACGAATAGCACTGAGAAAGCTCTACTTCAAATTCTTGGTTCAGCAATTCATTTGCATAGATGAAAAAAAAAAAAACAAGAATGTAATGTTGGTTTATTTGCTAGATATGGATGGCTACTGGCCCCCACCACCCACCCCCTATGGCCCCCCAACCCCAACCCACTCACATCCGTATCAATAACAGAAACGTCCAAATAAATAATGTGATGGGAACTTTTAATCACTTCACATCCGTATGTATACATGTATATGCTTGCATGAATACAATATTTGTAGCACACCTCTTTTTTGAACTTTTGTTATTGATAGTACAGAAATCCAATTTCCCCCTGTTATTTAATGTCTGCCTATTTTTTGGCATTCGAATAAGTGGTATAAACTTATCTGTTATGCTTGGTCAGTCAGATTTGTTGGCCATTTATTTAAGTTGGGAACCTCTAATGGGGTAAATTTATATATATTAATGTGCACTAAATTTCTGATGGTCCTAGAGCAGCTTGAATTTGTATTTTATCGCTCTTATTTTTATATCCATCTTTAATCTCTGTATCTTGCTTTTATCTCAAAAAAAAAATCTGTCTCTTGCAGGAAGTCCTAAGAATCACCAAAGCCCTAGTCCACTTTACTCAAGAGAAAATCCTCCATATGTCTCCGAGCATCAACAGAGAAGAAAAGATGATGAGAGAGAATTAAACAAAGATTCTTCTCGTAGTCAGATTGGCAAAACTAGTGATTCATATAGACATTCTGATCACCACTCATCCAGGAGTTCCCAGAGCCATTCTAAGCGTGATGACTACGGCAGACGTGACAAGCATGTGGATGATGAGGATAGAAATTACCAGAAGTCATCATCTCGTTCGGCCCGAGAGTCAATGAGCAGTCATCATTCTGATTATACAAGACAGGAAAGTGAATATGGTAGGTCAAAGGGTTATATGGACAGATATCAACGTGATAAATATGATGATTCAGGAAATAGAAGCAAGGATAAAGAGAAAGAGACATCTTCCTTTGAGCATCAGAAGCATAAAGATAAAGATCATTCATCTGACAGAGCTGGATCTGGTCGAAGACATGCTAACACAAAATCTGAAGAGACAGAGAGGGAGTGGCATGCACGGGAAAGAGATAGTCGTGACGAGAGAAGAGATTATCATAGAAGTTCAGGTGATCGGAGAAGTGATAGAACATACTCCCGTGATGAACCTAGAGGACATCGGCACGACTCAACTTCTAGAAGGGATGATTCTGGACATCATGCAAAAGAAGGTTATAAGAGTGACCCAAAGGACGAAAAGAGGAAATATGATGACTGGGAAACCAAGAGGGACAAGGACCGGTACAGTAAAGTGCCAGGGGAGAGATTTGAAGATAAAACTGTTTTTGCTAGTGAAAGCCAAGAATCTCCAGCCAAGAAACCAAAGTCATCAAGTTCAGACAAGTTCTTTGATTCTGCAACTGATGGTAATATTTTCTGTTATGTTCCTGCTTTTTGTTCGAAGTTGTTTTTCTTTATTATAGTTTGATGTTTTGGCAAAATATTCCATTTTGACCATAGGTTCTAAGTTTTCTATGACCGTAGTTGAGGACAAACAGTTTTCAACTTCCAAAGAATCAACATCAGCCCAGGAGATTGATGGTAAATCTTTGGTAGGTCAGTCTCAAGCAAATTATTCTGGTTTTGCTAATGATCTAGATGCTGCAAAAGTTGCTGCAATGAGAGCTGCTGAGTTAGGTATGTAATGCCTTAATATAAGTACTATCTCCACTACAACTTCAGTAAATTTTGTTGTTAATTATGTTATTCTGCATTGTTTATACCATTTTAAATCTACTATTTGATTTAATATTATTTTAAATCTATTATTTTCATGGGATAACCTAATAGCTCTTCATTCTTAATGCTATATGTATCCACTAGGATGTGATACGTTGATGTAGGACCATTTTTTACATAGCATTTTATGTTTAGAGTTTTTTTTTCTTAGCTCCCACATCTGTTGTTAAACTGCAAGGTATTCTCTATTAATCAATATTTTGTTTCCTTGATGTCTGACTACTGTGAAAATTACATGCCGAAAATTAATCTGTATTAGGGTAGAGAATCTCAAGTTTGGGGGTTTGCGTACACCGTCACTGCCAACTTGTGGTCATCAGCAATTCTTATTTGTATAATTGTTTTTATTTCATTTTGTTCTAGTACTGGGCATGTTCCTTACTAATGAATCAATGAATCCCAATAACATTGAATAACGTTTTTTCCTTTATGATGAGTTGCCTTGAAATTGTTCTTAGTAAAGAGGTATGTCTTTATATAACAGTTAATAAGAATCTTGTTGGCGGGGGTTACATGACTACTGATCAAAAGAAGAAGCTCCTATGGGGAAATAAGAAGGCAACGACTACAGAAGAGGTATCTTTTGACAGGTATTTGATCAAGGCATGACATAATTGTGTTCTGACATCTGTTTCTTGCCTCCTTTGTCAGCAGTCTGCTCATCGCTGGGATAATGCACTTTTTAGTGATCGCGAACGACAAGAAAAGTTCAACAAACTCATGGTAAATTTCATAATTTGCCCTTGTTTCTGTTTCTGTTTCTGTTTCTTTCTGTTTTTTTTTTTTTTTTTTGCTTGCATTAAGATCGAATTAAAAACACATGGTGACATTAAAGACCTTGATTGCATATTCCTGTATGACACATTCTCAAAGTCAGTTCCTTCACTTACTAACACAGTTTTAGAGTCTGAGGTTGCCTTGGTACCTATGGCCACTTGTAGGGTGTGAAGGGCGATGCAAGTGTGGAGCAAAAGTCCGACAAGCAAGATCCGAGTGGCCTGCTCCGGGCGGAGAAGCAGAAGGAACTCCAACTGGATTTAGAGAAGCAATACACTGCTGGACTTCGTCGAAGAGATGGACGCACTGTCGGATTAGGTCTTTAATCATCACCTTGCAATCCTTTGCTAGTATCGACCCAGTGTTATGTGACTTTTTGTTGTACTGTTCAAGATTTTTAATTCTTGTGAATTTACAATTGAGGCATGCCATGACAAAATATGGTTCTGGTTTTGACATTTTGGAGTTGCTGATAAGAAAGGTTATTGGGAGGCGTCTCATCTTTCCTTTCCACGTGACTATCTTGCATTGTTGGTAGGAAATGTATTAATCTGCACTCTGCAATTAGTTCTCCCTGGCCAATGGACGGCCGCATATGTACAAAAAAAAAGGAGTGTTTCCAACCTCGGTAAAAAATGGATTTTAGCGGGGGATATGACAAGAACCGTTGGTCTCGCGGTGGCTGGAAAAAAAAAAAAGCACGGGCATAGCATATGCGTTAAAAGAGTAAGGTGAAAAACATCACTTGAAAATTTCAAAGATGGTAAGCTATCGAACTTTTAAAAGAAGGGCAATAATTTTGGTTTGTTGTTATTGACGTTTCTTATGATTTAACTTTTACCTAAAATCATTAATTTCAGTGTCGAGCTGAGATATACATCGCATATAGGGGTTGGGTAGGTAGTTGGGTTAATGTTGGATCAAGAAGCTTTGTGGCCAAAGAAACTTTGAAATTAAAAGCTGAGGACCCCAGGCTGATACGTCCACTGTGAGTACGACCGACATACGCAATCTTTGTCTTGACTCATTTTCTTTCTTAATTTTCATCACATATTTATGTTGTGCGCACAGCATCAGAGAATACGTATGACCAGGCTTCAATGGCAACTACTGAGGTCATTTCACTTTAAATAATACCATTCGATATTGGTGAGTGCATTATTATTATTATTATTTTTACAAGTAATTGTAAGTTCGAGTGAAATTTATAAAAAGCCTGGGAGAAGGAAAAGCTTAAAGAGAAGATGGAACAAAAAGCTTCAAGGAAAAAGAAGGAAGTCGTACCCTTTTCAATGGCAAACCAAGAAAATAGAACAGGACGGTGACTGGTTTTTTTTTTTTAATCTAAACCTTATTGCATTTATTCCAGAACTCCATATACAGTATCATATATATATAGTATTATATTGTATTTTCATTAAGGATTCCACATCCATCAATAATGTTACATCATATAAAATTTGAAGATAACAGAATTAGATAAGTGGTCAGTTTGAGTTGGCTCTCTAACAACACACAATGTAATCTTGTGTTAATCTTTTAGATTTGAGCATCAAAATCAATTCTTCTTTTATAAAATTTGACTAAGATTCCAATGAAGGGTCCCCCTCCCCTGCACACCATCCCTATCTTCATAAATTACAGTAATTGTATTATAAATTAATTAATAAATAAAATAATTATTCTTTTAATTGAAATAATTACAGTACTCTTATGGAAAACCTCTTCATATCCTTCCATAACGACAAGATGGATTTGACCCCTTAAAAATGGCTTCTTCTTCTTTTTCTTTTAGTTATTTAATATACCTAGGAAATGCTCAGCACATCCTTGTAGTTAACGTCATAATTCAATATTTTCCAAATAAAATTTTAAATATTTTCATTAATCCATCAATATATATAACATAAGATTTTGCCCTTCAAAGAATTACAGCGATGTGCAGATGTGGTGTCTGAGAGCAGAGGTTAATTAGGGTTTGTTAGATGTTAGGGAAGAGGGAGATGGGACTGGGGTGAGCTTTTAATATCTTCCATGACTAATCCCACTTCACAACAACTCTCCCACCAAATACCTTTTCCCCTTCATCACTCTCAACTTAAGCATCCACCCACCATCCATTCCCCAATCAATACAGTTTATCCACACTACTTAAACTCACTTTGTGCAGCAGCTCAATAACCTATAGGATTTAAGAACTTATAACCATTACTTTCTACTCATGCTTCATAAACTACAAACTCTCATGATCCCTTTTTTTTTATGGTCGATATTTTTAGTTAATTTCTTTGAGAATTAAAATTAAGCTTAAGTTATTTCTTTATTTGATTAAAGATAGTTAATATATGCTAAAGACGAAAGAACTTGTTAAGAAAACTACTTTTGTATGGCTAAGAATTAAAAAGTTTCTCCTTTAGTCTTAAGCATGGTAAAATCAAATCCTTACTGGCTAAAAAGTTTTTTAAGGAGAAGAAAATCTATATGCTAAAATCACTATTTTTTTCACTGAGATTGTGAAAAAAAGGTGAGAGGGACAGACATGCATCCGGTTCCTCCTGATCTTAATCTTGATCAACCAGCCAAGTTTTTCAATGATTTTTGTTTATTTATAATATCAAGTTCGAGTCTTTTGGGTAAGCTAGCGAGAAAGATGTGTTGTTGTTGTTGTCAATATTAGGTACCTAATTTTGGTCCATCATCAATCTATCCTCTTTCTCCACCGCTAATTTTTATCTCTTCTGACTTTTTTGGCTTCTGATTGATATTACCTTCTTCTTCTCAAATTCTCCAGACATGGACATGTTAGTTTTTGTTGGTTCTCATCCCTCTCTGATCTTCCCTTGGATTTTATTCTCTCCATTTTTTTTCTTCTCATTAATCTTCCCAATCATTCCCTCTGCCATCTGTCACCGTTTCCGTACAATTGGGTTCGGGTTCTCCTTAATGGTGGGAATTCACTGTATTTAGATACCCAGAAAATTAAAATTAATACTAATATTATTATCAAAAGACTGAATAAAAACCTTGAAGGAGCTGTTGGTTTCTCTACCTGTGCTGTGGTGAAGTATGTATGCAATTGCAATCAATGTTTTGTCGGTTGCGGTGTCAACACATGTATCTTTATTAAGTGCACTTGAAGCTTTAGCCCCACTCGACAACTCCGTCGATTTCGCCAAACTAAGCACACTCTTATCTTTCATTGGCTCTTCTTTTCTTAAATTGTCAATATCAGAGTGATACAAGTAATCTTTTCTTGTGGTTGTAGGTGAAATTTCATTCTAACTCTTGTTTATTTATACACATATATTTATATGTGGTTGTTTCCATGCTTAAGCCTCTCCACACGGCATGCTAAACTTCACTTGAATCCCATCCATCAGTTCTTTTTCACTGCTGCAATGATTTTCTTCTTGATTTCTTGCTTCTCCTTCATCCTCCTCTCCAAGTCCTTCTCTTCCAACTTCAAGAATAGACCGACAGTGATCAGTGAGTGGAGATTGCTGCTTCCGTCGCCTTGGTTTTGGGGTACCTTATCTGCGTTCATTGCGTCGTTTTCACAAAAAGGTTCTGGGTTTGGGAATCAAGTGGTGACCATGGTTATCCCATTGAAGAAGATAGTGAGTTTTGGGTCAAGAGTGGAGAATGTGGAGGAGGAAGAAAAGGTGAGTCTTTTAGATTTGCCTGAACTTATCCTGGAATCAATTCTTGAAAGGCTTTCTCCATCTGGGTTGTGTAGTATGGCGGGAGTTTGTACTTCCTTGAAGGAGAGATGTGAAAGTGATCATTTTTGGGAGAAACACATGAAGCAAAAATGGAGTAGAGTGATTGGCGATGCTGCTTACAGAGAATGGCAATGTTATTTTGCCTCCGAAATGGTACCGGGAAGTTTGGATCAAACAAAGCCAACGAAATTTTCGAGGTTTCTTAATAGTGTTTGGCCTTTTTCTTGGATTAATCCAGAGGTAAAAAGTATTGGTAGCAATACAAGGAGCTTTGTGCATGGTGGTTCAATCATGGCTTGGTATCTCTCTCTTGAGAGTGGTAAACTGTGGTTCCCAGCTCAGGTCTATAACCGGGAGGTAAATGTCTGCAGCTAGTTTATTTGAAGGGTAAATCAACCCGGTCGGAATTTTCATGGACAGTTTTTCTTGGTATTTAGTCTTTGCTAATTGGTTGTTGATGGACGTTGATTTCTGTATTTTTTTGTGCAGAATGGCCATGTTGGGTTTATGCTTTCTTGCTATGATGCCAAAGTTAGCTACAATTCCCAGACAGACACTTTTCAGGCAAGGTATACCAAGAGATCCCCTTTTAAAGTGGCTGATATTAATCCAAATTTATCAGTTCATGACAAATCAAAATCAATTTAGCCCTTTGTAAAATATTACGTATCAGTTCTTGAAAGTTAAATGAATTTGAATATTGTTCACATTTATAGATTTTAAAGATTTACACAATTTAAATCCCTGTTTCTATTACCAAATTTTATTTCTTGACTAGAATTTAGTGATTTGTGATTCTGGTGGTTGAAATTCTGTGATTCTGGGATTTGCATAGTTAATAAACCAGCTCAGCTACTGTAATTTTTAGCTGAAGTTTACTGAAATTTTTACTTGTTTAGTAAGCTAAGCTGCACCACTGAAGCAGTTCCCTCTCTTGAGCTGATAATGCTGTTTTCCTACTTTTCTAGGTACTCACCTCATGGACAGCATACAAGAGAGGAAAATATACCATGGGAGAGGCTTAGAGCACCCCAAGTTGACACTCTTCCACATGTTGTTCACATCTCTGATTGTTTACATGACTTGAAACCTGGAGATCATATTGAAATCCAATGGAGAAGAAACAAACAGTTTCCTTTTGGTGCGTTTCTTTACCATTGCAAGTTTTATGCACAATTTGAGCAGCACTTTTATTAATTCATTCTGTCTGTGGATCATATTTGAAGTTCTTAAGCATCCCTCAGAAGTAGTTAATAATACTTCCCCTGTCAATTTCAGCAGTGCAAGTAACAAATTGAGCTCAATGTATTGCAGGCTGGTGGTATGGTGTTGTTGGTCACTTGGAATCTTGTCATGGAAATGAGAAAAACTGCCTCTGTTATCATAGTGGTGAGTTCAGAGTCTATTGTTCTGTCCTTCATAGGAATCTTTTATCCATCGCTCGGTGTTAGATTACTTTTCAGTGATCAATTCCTGGTGAATTTATCACTAACGCTGTGTGAATTTATCTGGTTTTCAACTTCTTAAACGAAGTTTCTGCGGGACAGTTATCCCTCGGTCTGACATGGTGTCTCAATATGAGGTCTGGGTTAACCGCACTATTTTAGATGTTTGAGACGGCTCACATATTTTAAATAAAGTATTCAAACATGTTGGTGGTTATTGTTATAAAACTCCTATAAACAATCTTTAATCAAATGAAGATACCTTACCTTCTTCTCTTGCTTTATAATAGGCATGTAAAAAAATCATGTCTAGTTTACACAAACGCACACAGAAATGCATACACATGCACACATATATACATCTTAACTCTCTTGAAATGCTGAAGTTCAAAATCACGTCATGTTTGTTAAGCCATCAGATAACTATATAATGTCTGTTCTTCATTGATTCCGAAAGCTGAATATTTCAGCTGCCTCTTCTCGCTATGTACTGCAGAAAACTTTTTATCGACAAACAGTTGCATTACATCCTCATTATTGACTGCTTGGTCTCCAAACTGGAGGAAATAAATATATGCCTGTTATCATTTTCTGTTTCTTTTTCTTTGTTTGTTATTTTGGTAGAATGACACTGACTATTTCTTGTGACAGATGATGTGGCGCTGGAGTTTAACCAGTATACTCCAGGTTCAAGATGGAGACAAACAATGATAAACAGGAGAGATCACCGGGAAGTAGGCGACGAAGCTGATGGGTTTTATGGTGGTGTTAGGAAGCTTTACAAGGAGGAGGACATCTCAATATGGAAGAGACTATGGCCAAAACAAGTATTGGAATAGTACATGATCTGTTATGGAGTTTTTCTGTTGTCTCAGTAAGAATCATTTTGAGTAGAACTGATAGTGCATTAGGCTTCTTTTGTGCAGAGCCCTTGAAAGATTCATGTATATTGTATTTCGTATGACTGTAATGAGTCTTTTTGGATGTACAAATATGTGATATATATATATATATCCAAGAACAAAAAAGTTTTACACTAGAGAGCTCTTCAAATAACTTGAGTTAGAATTCGTTAAATTTTATGGTATATCATCCCGAATATAATTCACTATTAGTTCTTAATCTCATTTTCATGATCTACTTAGTGAATCATTTGAATGAGTATGGTTAGTGTGTATAATTATATATGCGTGTGTGGGTGTTTGTACGTATTTCAATGTATATATATAAATATATATATGGGCTCTAGGAACATGATTAACCATTGGAAAGAATAGGTGGGCCTCTGAGCCCATAATGAGAGAATTTAATGTAGCAGTTATATCCCAATGATGACTTTGACCGGTTGAAGACAAAATGATCATAAAGAGAGACGAATGGCTTGCCCTAATCATACCATATTATCATTACCATATGCTTAACTGTTGAAGCTATTTTGACTGCAGAAATCAAATAAGAAAATAAGTATACTCCCTTCTGATTGCTTTATAATTACAAACTACATCAGATTTGCAGAATGCTATGCCAGAGAAATCTGCAAAGTCTAATTCCTTGGCCACAAACAATCATCGAAGAGTTGGTGAGGACTTATTTATTTACTTACCTGCTCTCTCCATTTGCTCTATGAACAATCTCTAGAGACATAAAGTATAAAAGTATATATATATATATATATATCATTATTCACGGGTGCATTGTAAACCTCCTAATTACTTAAAAAGTTACTGAATTCTATTCGATATCACAATGTTATTCGAGTTATAATCTGCGAAATGATACAAACAGGTTAAAGAAATGTGTGTGGTTAGAAATTTCTACTTGTAGCTCTGAATGGTGCAATGAGAGGGAGTAAGGAAATGAATGACCCCATTGAACACAATGAGTAATTGAGGTCAACTCAAAGTGCCAGGCTTTGACAAAATTAGCATCTTCTCATGTGTTTTTTTTTTTTGGCTCTTGCTTTACAAAGTGTGTGTATATATACTTATCTCACAACAAGAGATTAATATGTTAATTCATGTTATAATTATTGTACGTATATAATATATGGGTATTTGGGTCACTACTTTATTTATCTGGATGCAAAAATCGCAATCATCAAGCGTCCATGACTCTCATGTATGTATATATATATATATATAGTAGTACTGCTCCTTTCTTTCTTCTTAAAATCAAAAGTGACCCAAAAACACCATCATTTCATTCAAGAAAGTTATACCTCCATGCATGATCTCTTCACTTTTTCTCAATTTTCAATATTTTGTACATATACCTAGTGTATAATTAATTATATGTATACACGTTTGATTAATTATTAAGTTTCACATTATATCACAGCTCCAAACAGAAAAAACAATATATACAAGTATAAATATGTATACGTGTGTGTGCGTGTCTGATCATCATTATATAGATTTTGTCATATATATGAATATCAGAGGGGAACTAAATATTCTTCGTATAAAGACTCCCCCACCCCAGATCGATGCTATAGATTTTCTAATATATGGGAAAATATATATTATAGGTAATAGATATATATATATATATATATATATATTACCAATGATGACTCCTCTAGCTCTTTGATGATCAAAACTGGCAAAATAGCTAAAAATTACCTCGATTTAGAGAGCGACAAGCTTATTATTATGTCCTTGACTAAGTACGTAAGGAATATATGAAGAATACATACATCTCCATAAACACAAAGTTTATTGTTAATTAATATTTCTGATCAGTAAGTGTATATGTACTATTATTGGCTACAATCAAAGTAAAATCCATGCATACACACACACACCACGTATCCGCATCTTAGTGATACTTACATAAATAGTTATATGCTTAACTAGAGGCCTGATGCAACAAATAATAAGGCACAGAAAGGAGGTTCGTAGCTGCTGGCTTTTGAAAGATCACGGTTGCGGATTACTAACCGCGGCCGCATAGTGCAGAGAGAATACTACTTCAGAGTAAAAACTTTGAGGAAGAGGAAATTATTTTTTCATTCTTTTGATTTTTCAGCTATGTCGCAATGTGATCTCGTGTATATTAAGGAACTGATCACGTGTATATTTGAAAGTATATTAAGAAAAATTTAGCTTTATAAATATATGATAGCAAACAAAAATTATATGAGTTACCATGACATGTAACATGTATGTGTCATATAGTCTTAAGCAGGTATGATATAAACGTACCGTGACATGATATATATGAGTTGAAAACATTGGCAAATAGGACAAGTTTTACACGCAGACAGGAAATTATGAATTCCCAGATCTCATTTAATTTACCTGTTAATCAGGACTATATGTAATTAAATTCTTACATGAAAGGTACATATTATCTTCCCACCTATATATATATATATATATATACACGCACATGTTTTCTTGATAGCAAATGTCAAAAATCTCCTGCATAATACCCTTTGAAACTTCAGTATTTTAGGGTTGGGGGGGGTGGGGGGAAAAGGGAAATGGGAAATGATCTCTCTGTGAGATCTGAATACAAAGCTTGATAAGCAAGATTTTATTTGGCGAAACAAAGAAAATGATTATATCTCACATGACCAAGATTGATAAAGACTTGCAAAACCACTTTGGGGAAACATTCAAGTTTGGAAAAATCAACCGTCTACCTCTCCCTCTTTTATCTTCGTCTCCGTTTCTCTCTCTATTTTTCTTTCTTTCTCATCTCCCTCTCACTTTCTGGTTGGAGAGCTTTTTTAATTATCAGAAAAAGCTTAGGCTCTGAAACCTGTAGTTAAAATACAAGTTTCCAATACACACAACAAAACACTCTCCCGGTATCTGCTAGCCAGCTGCACCATATATATTTCTATATATTTCTATATATATATATATATATATATATATAGAAAGCAGGCATCAAGTTCTATGTGTTTTGACATTGACTTCGCTCTCTTCTTCGAACTCCTAGGTGCTTCTACTTCTAAACTACACCTAGAAGACAATACCCAAAAAGTTTCTTCCATAAAAAATCTCCTCCTTGGTCAACATATCTCTCACATCAAAGTTTCAGCTTCAACAAAACACATATTCAGTTTTCAGTTTTCAAGAGAGAGAGAGAGAGAGAGAGAGAGAGAGAGAGAGAGAGAGAGTCTAATTAGTTGAAGCAATTTTCCATGCCATCATGAGCAAGAAGCAAATGAGGATGAGAAGGGTTTTAGCTTGGTTCTCACTTTTTCTTCTCCTTCTGCTGATGCTTTTACAGTCGGAGAATTCGTGTTTTGCTCATGGGTATTCAACATTTAGCAGATTCAAGAAGTCGGGTTCGTCTGTCTCTCATCGCCAGCGCCAGGCTACTTATCATCCTGCTAAATCTCAAGGTAATAGAAACGATTTCAGAGCAAATGCAAATAATAATAAACACGGTGGTGGTAGTGGTGGTGGTGGTGGTGATGAAATATTTGGAGCTGAGAAGAGGAAAGTGTATACTGGCCCAAATCCTCTCCACAACAGATAAGTAAAAGCATAGAAACCAAGCTTGATTTCTTTCAAGGCCACCAAGTTTTCTTCTCCAATCCGTTTTACTTAATTATTATTATTTTTTTCTTTTCTTTTTTTTTTTTTTTAAAAAAGGGTCTTTTTATAAGCATTTTTTGTGCTTAAGCGTTTGCTGAGTAATCACACAGCATCATCTCAAATCAATATATTTACAGATGTATATGAAAATTTAGATTTGAGTTTCCTGGAGAGGAAAATACACTCATAATCTGTCAAAAGATTTATATATATGTAAAAAAATATGTATTATATAAATTAAGGAAGAGAATATATTTCAGAAATCACTGGCCACATACATTAACATTGCCATTAATGGGGTTGTTGGAGTTTTGAATATCTTTTCACCTGCCTTTTTTCTCTAGGTTGATGGTGTGAGAAAACCAAAACCAAAACCAAAAAAAATTGCTTCATGTGGGTCTGCTTCTGCTCTCTATTCTCTTTCGCACTCATTAGGTTTTCAGAATTTTGCAGGACTTACGAAACTAAATCCTTAATTCTCCATGATAATCAGTAAATATGAATTTAATTAATTATAAGGTTTCCACGCGTATAATTATCACACGTACATACGATAATACATACATACGCACGCACATATCTGTGTAATCATAATTTAACAATTAATTAGTCGTTTCCTTGGATTTTTCTAATAATGTTTTTAGGATCAAGAAAAATTAATTCTATTTTATTTTATTTAAAGAAGGTAAATGCGAATGATCATCCAGCCATTGGAATATCATCATAAATTCGCAGCTTAAATGATTATCAGGGTGTGCAGGGGCCCCCCCTCCCCACCACTGCAGGAGGTTTGGTGCCAATTTACTACTACTGCCAGCCACATTCCCACTATAAAGATGATCAGAAACTACTTCTTGCCTCTTAATTATTCTTCCTCTACGATTATTATTACTACACTAATCACAAATACCTTTCAAATTTCATATCTCCCAAAGGGGGTAATAAAAATCTCTCTCTCTCTCTCTCTCTCTCTCTCTCTCTCTCTCTATCTATATATATATATATATAGATAGATAGATATGTATATATGTATAGTTTAAGGAAAACACTGCTATATAAAAGTGAAGGAGAGAAAGTTGAATGAGTAGAGAACATGAAATAAGTAAGCAAAAAAACAAGGAGCCCTTCTCTCAAGGGCAATCATTCATGGAAATTTGTTTTGACATGCTGCTTTGTGTATATTGGACCCCTTTTAATACAATATTTTACCTAGTTTTCAAGGCACCGGGGAAGGGGGCTTCAGGACCACTTACATCATAATAAACTATTTAAACTAAAATCCATGCAGATGACTCCATTTAATTTTCACCCTTTCTTGCTTTTCTTCATCAAATCAAATTTGTCCTTTTACCCATTGTCCAAAATCATGAAACTTTCTTGCAGGACTTATTTCAGGGTTTTCTTTAAAAAAAAAAAAAACCATTCAGAAACCCTATGACAGATTAAAAAAGTACTCGGGTGCATTTAAAGCCCTCCTTAAATGCACCCATTTCCTAACATCAAATGGCCATCAAACACGGCATGTCACCCCGACCTTCCACCACCAACCAAATCCTTTCCCACCGTAATTTTAAACATTTCCCGATCCTTGTTAAACTTCAGCTCACAATACAGTGATCATCAATACCAGCAGGACTTGGCCTTTCCCAATACTAGGAGACTCTTTGTGCCTCCATCAAAAGATGAATGGCTATTATGTTTTCTTCCTGTGTAAGTCCACGAAGAGAAGATCACCTGTCCCTAAGCGCCAAGGGAATGGGACCTTCCTACGGACGATGTATCATCACCTGACCTGGAGCGAAGTTATAGCAATTGGATGGATGCTCGTGAGGACAAATTTACACGGTCTTGCAGAATTACAATAAACAGGAGGATGCTCTGATATTGCACGAGCTATATATCTACCAATCTATCGAACAGTGGAAAGCATACCCCACTAGTGAATCCATACTTGTCTTCAGAGCAACCCACGTTTGCCCATACTGAGATCAAAGCTGCACCAAGCAAGACACTGCTCAGTACAGTGCTATCAATGGTGAAAATAACGGAAGATCAAGCTACAACAGACAGACATTAAATTCGAGCCACCAGTACATTATCAGATAATGAGCCATTACCATTAAGATGAGAATAACCAATTGGGCAGTTATTCTCACCCTTCAATATATTACATGATATAGATTCTGCTGAATTTTTCCTACGTGAAGGCACAAACTTGGGTACATGTTATCGGCAATAGATCATAGTGAGACATGATAACTTAAAATTTGTTGTCCTCACAACCAAATAAGCCCACTTCATTTGTTATACAAACCTATTACCAGCAGAAAGGTAAGTGTACTTAAAATCACTCCGACGGTGTCATGAAAAAAAAGTGATCCTTGATATGAAGATTCAGGACACAATACTAGATATGATTTTTCTTCCGCCCTCGCAGACCTTCTTTCTGACAAGGTTAGAATGAATGGTTTTTGTTACAATAGCTGGTGGTGGAAGGATTTGAACTTGGATCTTTTCCTTAGAGTAGGGACATGACTAATTTGCTACTATCACTATGCCCCACAGCTAATCAGTGAAATCTATCACCAGATTCTGTAGTTAAAGCAGACTACTTAGCGGAGTCATACTACCAGTTAAATACAATGCAGGAAATCTAATCATAGAATCTGAAAACCTCATGCAACTTGGAAACAACTACAAGAAACAATAGCTTAATTTTTTATCTGCACAATGACTTCACTGGAAACGAACATGTACCTCAGATGGCATGCTTGGCCCAGATAAAATGAGACATAATCGTCATCACTCAGGGCCCGTGCAACTAAAGAAGCATGTGCATAGAAGAAGAAAAAGAGGATATTGAAAACATTTTCTTACAGGAAAGAAGATTAGCAGATAATCAAGTTCTCGTACCTTAAAGTCTGCATGCATGACCTGTAACTCTACTCAAGGCAACAGCTGTCTTTGACCCAGACTGGCGTCCCAAATGCTTGCAGATAAAATCACCAGCTATCATAAGTTTCTTAAGATCCACATTTGTTTTAACTCCAAGCCCATTAAGCATGTATACAACATCTTCAGTGGCAACATTCCCGGAAGCACCCTTAGCATATGGGCACCCTCCAAGGCCAGAAACTGATGAATCCACTATGCTGATTCCCATCTGTTTAAGGGTTCCAACAAATTGAAGAAAGAATCTCAAGTGCTCAAAACCACTATCAAACTATACCAACAAAAGGTTTCAGTTTAACATTTCAACTTTCCCCCTTAAAGTGAAATATTCTTTTGAATCAGCACTCACTCTTGTGTTCAGCAATTTAGCCGGAATGAAGTACTTTAGGAAAACAAAAGCCGGCTTAAATAGCAACTATGTAATAGTCAATTTGACATAAAATAAAATCAAGTTGTGTGAAGCCTGGATTAAAATTGCCATGAGAAGGAAAAGAAAATTAGGTACATATCAAAATTTTTTCCATATGACTGGAACAGAGAATGTCTGACAATTAATGTTACTCCCTTTTGCTTGCCTCTGCTTCACTTGCTTTAATAAGCCTTGTAAATTGAACTAAATTGGCATCCTTAACTTCATTAATGAAAACTAGAAACAACATCAAAGTAACCTAATGTGCAAGTGAATCTTTTATTTTCGAGATGTTGACCACAATAAGCCACCATAAAAAAAAAGTTATTCTTACCGTTTTATAAATAGAAAAATTACACTGGCCCCAGGTCTGATGTAACCTGGAGATCCCTCACCCCTGCCCCCCCCCCCCCCCCCCCCGCCCGGCAAACACCAAAAAAGAAGATAAGAGTTCTACGAAGTTTGAATAAAAATTGTTTTTAATTTTATATAAAATAAGTTCTGTATTTATCATTTAATTAGTAACCAACAAAAATTAAAAATTTGTAATTTATATTTTTGACTAACAATAAAACATTAAAAAGAACTGCATGAATTGAAAAATATATGTATCTTTAAGAGGATTTGCCTACTGACAATGCTCAAGCAAGAAGACCGGGCTAGGGCATGCTTGCCTTTCCAGCCTGTCCACTTCACCAACCCTTGCAAATGCAAGCAAAGCTTAGTGCTTCAAGCATTGAACATGAAGATGAGGTAACGGCTAGGCTTCGAAATTTTTTTTTTTCCTTTCAGTTTTGAAGACATTTTTTAAGTTTTACTTCAGAAGATATTAAGAAGGTCGAGGTATTTAGGGGTTAACAAAGATAAACGAACATGAGACACACACAACTTACTGAATTATGGATAGTGAATGATGAAGGGATTTTGCATACATGCCAATAAAAAGGTTAGGGCATTTAACTGATTCTCATGCTGTTAGGATTTATATAATTTAGGTAAAAATTCAGAGAGCAAATGTATTTTGTTTAAAGAGTAGAAGCTAAAAGAACATGTTATTCTTTAGAAAATTAAATAGATGGAATGGATGAAAAAGGATTGCTGCCACTTAAGCAGACCATGAAAGCACAAATTTGGGGATGCAGTTTCCATGAACTCCTTTCATGTCAAATCAAAAGACCAAAAGCTGCTTACTTGTAGTGATGCTACAATATTTGAAAGAGCCTGCCCATATGTATCATGAAAATGCACAGCTAGATTGTCAATTGGGATGACATCAAGAACGGCTTCAAGCATTGGAATGACAGTACCTGGGCCAAAAGCCAAGAGATCCATGTGAAACCTTTAACCTTTCAAGCAGAGAGGCTGAACATGGACATCATTAAGATATCCAACACAAACTACTTAAGAAACAAAAGGTAAAACACAAATTCACACTGCAAATGCATGTATATACCATTATAGAATACAATTTATGGTGCTGATACATGATTTTCATGGAAAAAAGGAGAATGTAGTCTATTTCACATTTGTGACACGGGACAAGTAAATGATCTGGAAAAAAAAATTCACAGACTATAACTTGAATTACCTGGAGTACCAACTCCAATTGTATCTCCAAGAGAAATTTCAGAGCAACCCATATCATAAAGCTGCTTAGCTACATATGCCACTTTTGATGGTGGTACCACCCCTTCCACAGGACACCCCACGACACATGATATATATCTATAGAAGATTTAAATGTACACATATTATCAAACTAGATAATTGTAACTCTTGTTAATAAACATGGAGTGACAAATGATCATATAAGCCAGTAACAATGCGAGAAAATTATCTTAATATGCCTTGTAATAATTTCTGAAAGTAGATAAATGTGCCTTTAATAATTTCTGAAAGTAGATAAATGTGCCTTATTTGTTTTTTATCAGCATTTTATAAGCCAAACTTAGATTTTCTTCCCTTTTCCAGTTCACTTTTACCCTAGAGGACATAAATGACTGATTATATGATACAAGAATAAGACATACCCACGAACAGGAATTGAGAGATTTCTAGCAGCAAAAGTCACATCACGATAACGAGCAAGACTATCTTCAATACTACAGTTAATATTAGACTTAGAAAATGACTCAGAAGCTGAAGCAAACACAGCAACTTCCTTGGCTCCAGCTGCAACAGCCGCTTCGAAACCCTTTGAAAAAGCATCAGAAAGTTTTCAAGGAATCCATTTATAATATTCTAAAATATCTCAAGGTTTCATAATTTTCTCCTATAGCTACTTACTTTAATATTAGGAGTCAACACTGGGAATCTAGCACCTTTGACCTTATGAATTGCTTCCATCACATCCTTTGCATCAGCTAGCTGTACCCCACATACACTAGATTAATACAGCAATATTCGTGACTGTTTTATACAACAGGAACATCCAAAGGTAGAAGACACCAATGAAAGTAAACTTAATGGTATCGCACCATAACCAAAAGCATAGGTGGCCTCATACTAAAGGGTATGTTTGGAACAAATGAATTATTATTACAAACTCAATGTGAAATATTATTTTTATTCTTAGTCCATATACAAAATTTTGAAAATTGAACTCCAAGTAAATTCTGAGTGGAATTGAAATAATACTCCTCCAATTTAACAAAAGAACTACCATTATTCAAAATAGAAGTTGGTTCATTTGTTTGGTTCCAATTTTACATAACTATTCAGACTACGCCGAATAAAAAATAACTTCACACGAATAAAAATTCAAATCCACAAAATTAATCATTTATCCCAAACGTTTCCAAAGTAAAAACTTTGACAAGGAATATCATCCTAATTCTTGGAGATTCCATAATCAATTAAGGACTCTACCAAAAAGAATTAATGAAAAGTAGCCAATTAAATTGTCAGATTATTTATAAATTTATAAATCATATATAAAGATTCAAATGCCTACAGCACAAAACAAGAGAACTTCAATAAACACGAGAACTTTAAGAAACACCGGGATATAAACACATGTTTTAAACAATTTATAGAAAGGACAAGTAAAGAAGTCACCTGAGGTACCCATTTTGGTGAGACAAAGCTTGTAGCCTCAACAACAGGCAGGCCCGAGGAAACTAGCAGCTTTATCAGTTCAATTTTTATAGGGGTAGGGACAATATCCTTCTCATTCTGTAATCCATCTCTCGGACCAACTTCAACTATCTTCACATATTCTGGGATCCTTTCTAAAAGCTGCACTTTCAAACAAAGATAGAATAGACAAGCTCTGAAAATACACTGAAGAGCCAAGACAAAAATTTTAAAAAATCCAAAACATAATAATAATGAAATTATGTCCTCAAAATATGCAAATAAAAGATGAGATCCAGGCAATGTATACTCTGAACTAGCTAAATAACCTATTGGTCAAGGATGGACCTAAATAAGTATGTGGAACTAAAGAAGTATTAGATAATCAATTAGTTCCCCTCCTCCCACCACGTGAAAATTCATTTATACGTAAAGGTAAGATAAAAGCTTAAATAAAATTTATCTTACCTTATTCACTAAACCCCTTGTAGATTTATCATCACAATGGGAGCTATACTGATGACTTGACAAATATTGGGAATAACAAGAATTCCTTAGCAGCATACTTTTCCAACTCGGGCTTCCATGTTTACCATTCACCAGGATCGTATTCTGTTTTTGCCTTCTCCAAATGGCTGCCTCCCTGGAATACCCATCAGAAGAGAAATAGGGAGGTTTGAAGTAAATAATAACAGTATCCAAATTCAATCAAATTCGAAAGGTTTAAAAAATAAATAAATACATCATATGCATATATCAACAAATTCATAACCGATACAGACTATCAACCAGAAAGTATTTTTCAGGGAAACAGGAATAATTTTTGGTTCGCATAATTACATTAAGAGCCCTCCTTTGTTCAATGATCACCTCATAAGTTAAAGCAAAAAAAGTGGTATCAACGTCACAGTTCAAACCCCAAACCAAGAATTTCGGAAGTTGCATAATGAAAAAACTTCAAGTTTGCAAAAGAGATGTCCCCAAAAAAGAAAAAGGCTTACTTGTTGATGTTGAACGAAGGAGACCCATTCTCTTCTGGGTGGCAACCTCCATAATTAGAGGATAACCTGTTCTGGATATCAACTCCATCGATTGCACGACTAGCAAAACCAAAAGGTTGATCCAAATTGGACGTCATTGGAACAAGTTTACGAGAGTTCGTATACCGCCACAACTTCTCCAACGACTTCACTGCTACCATTTGATCAATTTTCACTAAAATGGAAACCAAAAGAAAAAAAAAAAACCAACTGCTACTTTCAAATTCTTAACGGCTCGTTTCACTGATTCGATTTCAAAATACAAAAACGGAGCCAGAGAAGATGAAATTGGTACCAGAAGAAATTTTCATAGACGAAGAAGAATGAAACAAACTAATATACACACCCGTCGAGTCAACACTTTATTCCCTATTCCAAACGCACCGTTTCGTTTAAACACTCTTCTGAGACAAATGATAATAATAACAACAATACCACGCACGTGTGAATGGATAATATAATATTACGTTATTTAGATAAAATATTCATAATCTTACAATTAAAATTTAAAATTTATTGTGTTTATAATTTGGTGTTTAAACTTAGAGAATTGTTCTAATTCGTAATTTTTATCTCGGGCCAAAAATTTTAGTTAAAAAACTAAAAGAATTTATATTTTTACATATATTTTATTCGTCTTAAATATTTCAAAATCTTCGTATACAATTTCAAATTTTTAAACAAATTTTTGTATTAATTATATACTTTAGAAGCGAAGGTATATTATAGTTATTATCTTTTATGTTAACGAAATGATCAATTTAAAAAAAAAAAAAAAAAATTCAAAGTACAAATTCTACATAGACAAGAAGTTAAAGGATAAGCACCTACCAAGCTTCTTCATTGCTTTTAATGGAGAATCCATAGAAGCCGATTAATTATTCACATGGGTTAGGTTAACTACCTTGTAAATGATCTTGTAAAAAAAAATCTCCAATTGCAACGCACAACCATAACCAAATTTGCCTCCCTTTGAAGATAAAAGCATATATCTTATAAGTTCCATAGAGTCGAGTTCAAAACACAGCCGAAGAAAGGAAGAGAGTTTCTTTTATTCCTAGGGAACAAATACTGATTTCTGGACCGTGTGCGAACGGTATATTACTTACTTATCCATTCAGAGTGAAGAGAATATTGGCACCCCAGCTAGGGTGACTCCTGCATCAACTATGAACATATTGCCCGTGACATATTCAGAAGAGTCGTGAATAAGATAACGAACAAGTGATGTCAGTGCTGGATCTGATGTCCCGAATGTTCTCAAGGGTGAAGTCTTGAAGGCCACTGTAGTCAACCAGTCTTTCTCCATCAGACCTTCTGTGATTTCAGATTTGAAAAGCCCGGGTGATACCGAGTTTACTCTAATCTTATATGGCCCTAGCTCCAATGCCATCGCCTGAAAAAACCATCCTCACTGTCATTTTTTTTTGCTTTCTAGAATTGATAATGAGCAAACCCCTGAATTCAAAACAAAAAGAGACCAACATCTAAATGCCCGTGGCAAAAGGAGAGATATAGGTGGAGAGAGCAGCAATATGATGCATGAAGCAAGAGGAGAAAAAAAAAAAACAGATTTCTTGAGCACATCTTCGTGGACATAAACCAACTAGAGTCTAAGAAACAAACTATCAACTGATTTTCATCTTGCTTAATCACAGAAATTAAAAGGATCCATAAACCCGAACTTACAGCCAAATGCAAACATAAGAAGAGCTAGTTTGCTAAAATTTTTCAATCTGGGATGTATAGCGGGATATACATCCATGAGCAGAGGAATAAAGATGGAAAATGCTAATCGTACATCCCTGATTAAGCAAACTATGCATCAGAGTGCAGTTTACCACTCACTGAAAATATACATCAATCATACTTCTAATCAAACTTATTTCAAACAACCAGGATTCAAGATGAATTCTAATACAATATTTTGCTAGAAATGTCAGTAGTGGAAGAGCTTGTAAAGTTGCGGTATAATAAAAATCCAATCATAATTCCCTGATTAAGCAAAGTATACATCAAAGTGCAGTTTACCACTCACTGAAAATATACATCAATCATACTTCTAATCCAACTTATTCCAAACAACCAGGATTCAAGATGAATTCTAATAAACTATTTTGCTAGAAATGTCAGTAGTGGAAGAGTTTGTGAAGTTGTGGTATAATAAAAATCCAATTATCCAATGCTCTCCCCACTTTTCAGCCCCATCCACCAACCGAAGTATCCTGTTACCTATTTGTTATAATGGTTAACTAAGTCCAGTCTTCCTTTTAACTTCACCTGGCATCCGTTACTTTGGAGATGGTCACAATTTTGTTCTACTTTTTACTTCTACTTATCAAAAGTGGAGACTAAAACTTGCATATAGTGAAGTAAAATTATTCAGAGTTGCCGATAGAGACAACTAGACCTACTCTTTTATGGGATTTTATATTCACCATGCCAACTGAGATTAAAGCCAAATCTTCACAGAAAGAGTAGAAGTTGGGGCATACATTTAGGTATCAACAAATCCACTCACCAAGCAGAGTAAGTGGAGTATGTGCACCGTCCTAGATTAAATGGAAACTTTAAAACAAAATGAAAAGGAAAACTTAGAATAGCAGCAAGAAGCAAGAAGCAAATAGTTATCTTCAAGTTCGACTGTTGCAATGTTTCAAACAAACTTAGATTATCTATTTTCCTTATTTCTACTATTTATTCTTTGTCTCAGTAGATCCTAAATCCCCATTGCCCTGTTTCAAACAAACTTCAATAGGCCTAGCACATTCCTCTTTCAGGGTTCAGGCTCATCCTTTTTTCCCTTTTCGTTAAAAAGAGTTCCGCATTCTTTCTTTAGCATCGTGAACAGTACTGAAAATCTTGCTTTAGAAGCACCATTAAACTTTGAAAAGAAAAGGACAAATACTTTAAAACTAAAGATGCAAAGACTGGTGATTTTTCTCGTACCTTGGTCACAATGTTTACGCCCATCTTAGAAGAAGCATAGGCAATTGCTCCAGGTAACATCCCACGATTGACAGCAGCAATAGAAGAAATATTGACCACTGATCCTCCTAGGTTCGCATCACGCATACGTGTGCACACATACTTCGACACCAACCAAGTTCCGGTTAAGTTGGTTCTTACAACCCGATTCCACTCCTCCTCCGATAAATCCAATGGATTCTTAACAGTGCCTGATGTACAGTACAGATGCATGTATGTATACGAATTAACAATTTATCCCTAAACATATCAGTACAACTTTCAGCTCATCCAAAATTTTTCAAATATGCAGCATAAACATCGACGAAATTAATAATCAAGTCTTACAGTTCTTTAAAGTTGTATTATCCAAAAATCCCACTTAGGTTACCTCTCATGCCCGCATTGTTAATCAATGCATCGATCCTCCCAAACGCATCCCAAGCCTTCTGTACGGACTTCTCGATGACGGCTCCGTCGGCGCTGACGTCGAGCTCCACAGCTACGGCTAGGGGCCTGTTCGGCTCTGCGGTTGACATCGAGGATGAAGACGATGAGAGAGGCAGGCGATTAATTTCATCGCAGAGAGCCACGAGACGATCAACCCGCCGAGCCGCGGCGACCACTCTGCAGCCGGCTTTGGCCAAATCGATACAGAACTCTCGGCCTATGCCGGAGGAGGCTCCGGTCACCATAACTACCTTTTCGCTTAGGTCGGTCCACATCTCCAGCCGATTCACCGCCATCTTGTTTCCCAGATTCCAGAGGCTGAAGCTCAAATCTTAAATAAATGGAAGCTCCTTGCTAAGGGCAACTGGGTAAGTGCTGTATGACTGGAAGAAACATCATTTCTGTAAATCGGAGAAGAAAATGAAAGCGAACCCTATTTACGCTTTCGGACTCGGTTCTAATTGTAAATACAATTTACAATATTATATAAATAATATTTAAATAAAAATATAATGTATTTAGAACTCATAGTTTTTGTAATAAAAAAAAATTAATTAATTTAAATAATAATTAATAATACAACTATGCTTCTCATTTTTTATTTTTTAAATATATACAAATCAATACGCTTAAAATCTTGGGATGTATTTTACAAGCAGCAATTGTCGTATTTTGGATTTTAAGTTATATTTAAATTTATTTTTTTGTAAAATTTACTCGTAAATTTATAAATAATTTATTATTAATTTCTTATGAAAATTCACGGTGAAAATCAAATAAAATATTTTAAATTGTATCAAATTTCATAAAAAAAATTTATAAAAAATATATATATATATGTATATATATACCTTAGTCATGGTGTCAAGGGCAGCCTGGGAACAAGAATAGGCGAGCGCTCCATGCGTCACGGCACGATTAAGACTAGAAACGGAGGAGATGTTGATTACTGACCCTCCTTGTCGCGCATTACGCATTCGCTTACACACATATTTCGACACCACCCTTCACTCAAATCTAACGCCGTCTTTACGGTCCCTTTACCTACGTTGCATGCATATACGTACACAAATTCACGTACGTACTAATTTTTTTAAGACAAATAGAAAAGAATTTACAGTAACATATTTAATAAACAGTCAATCTTTTATAAAATTCGAGATAAAAGAAGAACCGACTAGTTAATTAAGAGTTCAAAAAAATTAAAAACCCATCGAAGTTAAATTTCGTACAGATATTTCTATAGTTCTTTTCGTACATTCATGCAGAACGTATATTTTATAATATCTTTTTCTCTATTTATACTCGAATTTTTATATAATAATTATCATATTTTGAATTTTATTTTTATAAAATAAATCAAGACAAAATGCATTAATTGTTTTTCATATATATATGTTTTTTACTTTATTTAAACGTTTTAATCTCATACTTCAGTCATTAAATCCGTGATCTTCGCGTCGCTAGTGAAATGTTTTTTGTATTCCATCTTCAGAGTTCATGTATATTCCATACTTTTGGATATATAAATGACCATTTTAAGAATTTGAAAGATGGTAAGCCCGATTCAAACGACTAATATTGCATGTATACATATATGTAATCGAAGATCTATATGTATACATTACCGAATTCTTTATTACTACGGTGAATAACATATACAACGAGTTTTTATTATGATAAATATGTTGTAATATGCGTATTCGTTCATAGTTTAGTAAATTAGAGCGATGAGAAAATTGGAATACCAACAAGAGTGGTGCCTGCTTCGACTATAAATACATTACCAGTAATATAATACGACGAGTCGTGAATGAGATAACGAACAAGTGATGTTAAAGCCGGATTAACAGTCCCCAGTGTTTTTAGTGGAGCAGCCTTAGAAACCGCAACCCTCAATTCTTGTTTATCCATTAAATCTTTTGTGATTTCTGATTTAAACAATCCTGGTGCTATTGAATTTACTCTGATATCGTAAGGTCCTAATTCCAGAGCCATTATCTGAAAATTTACTATACATTTTTTATTATTTACAATTACTAATTATATTATAAAACAATTAAAAACACACACATATATCTATATATATATACATATATATATAACATAAGTCACGTAGGAGGTTAAATATAACTTTTTTTTATAATATACGGGTAAATGATAATTTAGTTTGATTCAAATTTGTTTGAAATGAGATTTTTTTTGGGTTATTTATATATATTGTATGTCTTTTGTCATATATAATATATTATTCCTTTTTTTAAAAAAAAAAATCATTATTTTCATCGACTTACTATTTGATCATATATAAATGTTCTTGTATACGATATAAATTAAATATATACGAATAAAATATATATTTATAAACTATATATTATATATACCTTAGTCATGGTGTCAAGGGCAGCCTTGGAACAAGCATAGGCGAGCGCGCCGTGTGTTACGACACGATTCAGACCAGCAGCGGAGGAGATGTTGATTACTGATCCTCCCTGTCGCGCATTACGCATTCGCTTACACACATATTTGGCGACCAACCAGGAACCGATTAAGTTGGTTTTCATAACCGCCCTCCACTCTTCTTCGCTCAACTCCAACGCCGTCCTCACAGTCCCTTTACATACACACATACATATTAATTTTTTTTTTTTAACATGTAAATAACGATAAAAGAAAAACAGAAGGCTTTTCACCTCTAATGCCGGCATTGTTAATCAAGACATGAATTGTTCCGAAAGCGTCCCAAGCTTTTTGTACGGACTTGTCAACGACGGCTCCGTCAGCACAGACGTCAATCTCCACGGCGACTGCTCGGGGGTGAGCCGAAGAGGAGGAGACGGCGCGGTTGATTTCGTCGCAAAGAGCGTCAAGACGATCAACTCGTCGAGCGGCAACAACCAGCCTGCAGCCAACTTTAGCCAAGTCGACGGCGAACTCTCGGCCTAAGCCGGAGGAGGCACCCGTCACCAACACCACCTTATCTGTTAGATCGTTCCGCGCAGCCATTTTGATTTGCAAGAAGAATCGGGGAGCTGAGTAGCTAATAGCTCTGCAGATTATTAAATAATAATTTCGGTTGCGTATGAAATACGAATTATTTCGGTAACAACAATTTAATTACTTACAGAAATTTTGGTAAAGAAGTAACGGGTACGGGTGGGAGTTGGGAAATTCATAAATACAACAACAGCTTTAAATAGATTAAATTTTTTAATATTTTTAATAAACTAAAGATATTAACTCGACAAATTATCTACAGTTGAAATTCGTTGTATTATATTATTTAATTTATTCATTTACGTTAAAACGCGATCAAACACGAAATATCATTTGTCAAAATAAGGTTTTAACACTTAATTACTTGTCATTAAAAGATAATAACCAACAATTAATAAATTAATTAAATTTGGAGACAAAACTGACAAAAGAATTAATGTTATTCCATGCAACGTCGTAAAAAAACTTGTGCTGGGTGACGCAAAGTGGATGGCGTGTCGTGAATTGTCCGTCCTCCGCGACCCATTAAACCAAACGTACGGACCTCCATCATCCAATAAAATAGCGAGTATCCAAATTTGTGTACTTTCGGGTAGAAGTCATCTTTTACGCTAACACAGATTTTACCCATAGGTTTTGACAGCAGCGCCGCCTGGGGCGCTGCGGCTGGGAAAAGAAAGAAACTCAATGCGTTTCAGAAGGAAAAAAAAACAAAAAAAAAAACAAAAAAAGGAAAATATCTGATTCTCAACAGTTGTTTCGAAATGAAGAGAGATTTCAAAAGGACAATTATGACACGCGCTGTTAATTATAATGTTAGATCACGCGACATCGTCGGTCTCGTACCGTGCTTTTTTTTTTTTTTTTCCTTCTGGAATGTATGAATTAAAACTTTTTTTTATTCCGTTAAAATAATAGTACTTTTTTTATTATTATATTTAATAGAATTATTATTTTAAAATTCAATTATAATTTTTTTAATAAAAATTAAATTTATAAAAAATAATTAATTATGATCACAATGGCGACTTAGATTTCTTTTTAAAAAAAAATAAATTTATTGTAATTATTTTAATTTAAAAAATTTAATTGATAATAATGACTTAAATTATTTAACAAATAGAGATTATTATTATTAATGCTGGAGTAGTAATCAGTGTTGTTTTTGTACTTATTTATATTAATTTTTAATTAAAAAAATATTTTATCTGACATTTATAAAATTAAATTTTATTATGTATAAAAAAAACAGTGAATTAAAATATAAAAAAATTAACCAATTTAATTATTTTTTTTTTTCCATTTTAAATCTGAAATGGAATTTTCTGTGTTGAAAAAAGAAAATAATATTTTTAATTACCACAACGTGAAAAGAATATTAAAAAAATAAAATCACAAAAGAAAGTTGAGAATCTCCTCTGGTTTTTTTTTTTTTTTTTTTTGGGGGTGGGGGGGGGGTGGGGGTGGGGGACTTTGCTTGTCTGCTTTCCTTTTCTCTCCCGATGCTCTCCTACTTGATCTTTTCCCTCTCACTCTCCACGTTCTGCCTTTTTCATTTGATCACCATCATCTGATCCCATTAAACCTCTCTCTCTCTCTCTCTCTCCTTTCAAAAGACATGCATTAAAAATAATAAAACAACACTCCTGAGAGCCTCCAGCTTTTATCTCCTTGTCTGCCATGAGAATCCCATTAAATACCTCTTCGCTTGCTTTATTCACGCGCACTTCCTCTATACAGACATTTTGTTCTGTAGAAAGCAACCCGGGACTCGCCGGGAAACAGTGTTACTGACTTGTTATTTTCCGGCGATGTTTACTCTTCTCAGCTTATTCTTCCTGTGACGTCTTATGGAAATGGGTTAATGCTTGTTCTTTTTTCTGTTCTTATACTCTTAGCTCTTGCAACCCTGTTTCTCTTCTGACGTTTAGATCGTAAAGCTTTCGTCTTTCGATCATATTCTGCAAAATCGGCATTGAAATTTAATTGCTCACTCTGTTCTCTCATCTGGCCATCCTCTTAAGTTACCAAAACCCAGCTGACTACTAACCAACGAGCATTAAAAATGATCACTTTAACAGACCTCTACCATGTTCTCACCGCCGTGGTGCCACTATATGTGGCGATGATCCTGGCCTACGGCTCTGTCAAGTGGTGGAAAATCTTCAGCCCTGATCAGTGTTCCGGCATCAACAGATTTGTTGCTCTGTTTGCGGTTCCTCTTCTCTCTTTTCACTTCATCTCCACCAACAACCCGTACACCATGAACTTAAAGTTCATAGCCGCTGACACACTCCAGAAAGTAATCGTGTTGGGAGTTTTGGCCGTCTGGTCAAGAACTAGCTCGAGAGGCTCCCTTGAGTGGTCCATTACTCTGTTCTCCCTCTCAACACTGCCCAACACTCTTGTCATGGGCATCCCTCTCTTGAAGGGCATGTATGGAGACTTTTCAGGCAGCTTAATGGTTCAGATTGTTGTGTTACAGTGTATAATTTGGTATACGTTAATGCTATTTCTCTTTGAGTACAGAGGAGCAAGGCTCCTCATTGCAGAGCAGTTTCCTGACACTGCTGGGTCTATCATTTCGTTTAGAGTCGATTCTGATATTATTTCCTTGGATGGCAAAGAGCCACTGCAGACTGAAGCTGAGGTTGGAGAAGACGGTAAACTTCACGTAACCGTAAGGAAATCAACGAGCTCTCGATCAGAGATCTTCTCTCGCCGATCACACGGCCCCAACTCCGGCCTTTCTCTTACACCGAGGCCATCTAACTTAACAAACGCAGAGATTTACTCTCTGCAATCATCAAGAAACCCAACGCCAAGATGCTCTAGTTTCAACCACACTGATTTCTACTCCATGGTGAACGGTAAAGGCGGCACTAATGTAAGCCCAAGGCAATCAAATTTTGGGAACTTGGGGTTTGATGAAGAGAACGCAGTCGGTGTTTTTGGGAATGCCGGGAAAGCAGCTAACGGGAGTGCTTACCCGGTACCCACAAACGCCGGAATCTTTTCCCCAGTTGCAGGTCCAGGAGCAGCGAAGAAGAAAGTCAATGGCGCTGAAGTCGGCAAGGATCTGCATATGTTTGTTTGGAGCTCCAGTGCGTCCCCGGTATCAGAAGGAGGAATTCATGTCTTCAGAGGTGGAGAATATGGCAATGATCTCGGTGGGGTAGCTCACCAGAAAGGTACAAACACTAATCTCTCAGAGCATTAGTCAACTGGCTTTCAGTTCTTTTGTTTGTTTCCTCCATATCTGTGATTGTGACTCTTTATTATTGTGCTTGTTCGTATTTGAATTTGTTCTTTTTTTATTTAACGGGTGGAATTGATTTTTTGTTGCATGTGGTGATCAAGGTTATTTAGTATTGGATATGAGTGACTAACTATTTTGGAATGTTCTACGCACTGCGGTAAACTGTATTTGTCTTGTTAAATATGAGTTTTGGATTTTACGATGCTTTTCTCTCGGTGGGTTTTGGTGGGTTTTTTTTTTTGTTATAAGATGATGTTAACTTTCTAACTTTTCTCTTCTTATTTTTGTTAATACAAAAGCATAGATCATGTTGTCTTACTTGTTATGAATGTTTAGCCGTTTTGATCGAGCTCAAGAGCAATAATTTTGATCATGTTCGTATACGTAGATTATGAAGAATTTGGGCGAGATGAGTTCAGTTTTGGCAACAGACGTGTAGGAAATGGGGGTGAGCAGGATGGTCCAGTTCTTTCTAAGTTGGGTTCGAGCTCCACGGCTGAGCTGCACCCTAAGGCTGTCCAAGGTGAATCCAAGCCATCTGTCATGCCACCTGCTAGTGTCATGACCAGGCTTATTCTGATCATGGTCTGGCGAAAACTAATCAGGAATCCAAACACTTACTCCAGCCTCGTTGGCCTCACATGGTCTTTGGTCTCTTTTAAGTATGCAACAAATACATCTCTTAAAAATATTTGATCATTTTTTTTTTCTTTGGGTTGCTGATTGATTGGTTAATTTAACAGGTGGAACGTTGTTATGCCTGCAATTGTCGCTGGTTCAATCAAAATTCTGTCAGATGCAGGTCTTGGGATGGCCATGTTTAGTCTTGGTATGTTCGGTGATAAACAGTCTTGGTTGCTGTTCTTGTATGGGTTAGTTGTTACTAATTAAGCTTCTACTTGATGTGGGATTGTGGCAGGTTTGTTTATGGCATTGCAGCCAAGGATTATCGCCTGTGGAAACTCAGTTGCGGCATTTGCAATGGCGGTCCGGTTTCTCACCGGTCCTGCTGTTATGGCTGCTGCGTCCATTGCAATAGGATTGAGGGGAACTCTGTTGCACATAGCCATCGTACAGGTGGTAACTAATTTTATTTCCTCATCAAATTATGTACAATAACATGGCTGGCTTTGTCAAAGGGTAAAATTTTCTCATCCGGACGTCTTGTTTCTGGAATTTCAGGCAGCTCTTCCACAAGGGATTGTCCCTTTTGTCTTCGCCAAGGAATATAATGTTCATCCGGATATTTTGAGCACCGGGTTAGCTTAGCTGCTTATAAACTCCTGCTTTATTTTTACTTTTGCTTGCGAGTAGCCAAAAAGGGCTTTTGTAATACTGATTTATGTTGCGAAATTTACTGTGACAGGGTCATATTTGGGATGCTAATCGCTCTACCCATCACACTGGTTTACTACATTTTGCTGGGACTCTAAAAGCTTTGATTGATCCGAGTTTCTGAACGAACCAAGAAAAGAATTGGAATTAATAATAGTTAAATTTTTACCCATTGATGTTGTGGGTGTTTTTTGGGTATTTCTCTCTCTAACAGCAGCAGATGGACGACATATAATATCTAGCACGAAAGGCTTAGAGAAGAAAAGAAGAAAGTAGGGCAATGACTTTATGACTAGGGGGGGGGGGGGGGAGGAGACATTAAAGGCCAGAGCTTTCTCCATGTCCAACAATTGCATGGCTGATTCTGATGTGATTTGAGAGGAACAATGGAAAACATTCAAAGTAGAGAAAGGGCTTCCCCATCTTTTTGTTGTCTTTCTTGTCATTTTCTTATTTCCTTTTTGCTTATGAAACGAAGTTTTCTGGCTGTGTTCGGAATTGAGAGATTGGTCTGTTCATCCCCCTTTTTCGAAAGATTATTTCTAAACCCAATTGGAATCTCTAAGCAAACAAATGAAAAAATTAAAAAGAGAAAAAAAGTCCGTGTCTGAAAAATGCATGTCCGAGTAAAGAACAAACCAGCTCTCTCTCTCTCTCTCTCAAAATCTTTAAATAAAATTCGCAAAGTGGAGTTGAAATTTGCCTGTCCGCGTCTGCAATGTAAAAGCTGCGGCATGCCCTCGAGCTTTTGTTTGGGGTTTGAAATAAACGGGAATGGGGTTTTGTGCGGGGCGCAGACACGATGATGATAAATGTTGGAATTTGGTGGCTCTCTGTATTTCGTGTCTCTCCTCCGGGGAACCTCAGTCCCCTGCATTTTGGCTTTTCAAATTATTAATTTTTTTTTTTTTTTTTAGAAAATTACGATATACGGTGAATTAAAAATTATTATTTATTTCAAAGTATATTATTTTACTAAAAATTAAAATATATATATATATATATATTTCTTTGAAGAAGGTCAATTTGTGATGGGTTTGGTGTTGAGAATGCGACTCTTCTCTGCAAAATTGAGGCGTTTGTGACACCTATCGCAGTCGAAGCAGACAACCAGTGTCCCCTTCTTTTTTGTTTTACTTATATATCAGCTATCATTAGTGCTCCACCTTTTCTTTTACTATTATTATTATTATTATTATTATACATATATATACATATATATAAATCATGATGTCACCTTGGTGGACTATAATGATGAAACCCAGTTCCTTATTTTTTAATTAAATTAAAAAAGAATGTGCTTTTCCTCTGTAATTTACACACACACACATATATATATGGGTTTTTCCCCCTCTATATATTAATATACACATGTATACATACATTCGTATTATTATCCAAACAAAAAGTATATAATATAAGTATCATATGCTATGGTTGTGAAGTCATATGGAAAGGCTAGTTTTAATAAGTTACTTACTTATAAGATAATTATTTGATTATATGCCTCCTATTATTGACCCAATTAAAATTCATTATACCACTCGAGTATAACCAATACATTATTATATATTAAGGTCAATTTAATAATTAAAATTTTTGAAATCACAATTTTTTTAGTCATAATATAAATTAAAATTTTAATTTACTAATATAATATATGATCAAATTAAATTAAATCTTTACTTCTATATCTATAGCATTTAAGTTTTTAAAAGTTGAAATTAGACATAACAATTTAAATATTATATATATTCCTTTAGTTGAAATCACATTGAGCTTTTTGACGACAGCTTAACAAAAGAAACTTTTTGATTAAAATAATTATATTATACATTTGAAAAATATTTTGTGTGAGAATTTAATTAATTTATATTAAGTTAATTACGATCAGATTAAGGAATTTTTTTACAGTAAAAAGCATGTTAATATTTCGTTTAATATAATTAAAATAAGGTTAATGTACCGGGGAGGCTTTCGATCCAAGGTTGAGGCCCATACTTCCCAGGCCTTCTTCTGTAATTTGCACTATTCTATTTAAGTCCATAAAAAGCACTTATTTTCTTAAAAGCATTATTTACAGCAATTTTGATTTTTTATAATATTTTTATAAATACTTGAAATATCTATATATTGTTTTAATTTATTTTTGCATGCTCGTATCTATTTTTCAGATCCACAATTTTGATACGTAATTTTTTTTTTTAAAAAAATTTAGTATAACTTTTCTCTTTATGTATATATATATATATATATATATATATATATACATGCCTCGCTTATACTAATGACAGCTTAAATATTATTTACAGATATTAATTTAATTCCCAATTTTCAAATTAAGAATTTAATTTGAAAATACAAATCATGAAACAAATAAACCAGTTTCTAACTATATAAAAGAGAAAACGTGATTTTCGCCGGCAACCAATTCATGAAAGATGCGTACGTGAATATTCACACACGCATAAAATAGTTTTTGTCCTTATAATACATGTATATATATATATATAGGTATATATATAGAGTGGGGCCACAAAAACCATGCATTAATTCAACGTAATCAATTAAATTACATGCATGAAAATGATAACATTAACTCCTAGAAGATCATATTGGAACAAAAACGTGCAACGTACATATTTTGCTATTAATTTCCATCTACTTAATTAACATATTTTATTTGTTGAAGCTTTATTCAATGTATTTACTTATTAAGTATTCGATCATAATACATCATTAAATTTGTAATTAAATAAATCTTACATTTTAAATATATTATTAATCACTATTTAGTTATATACCGGATCATTTTATCTCGTGTGTCTGTTAATTCATTATATTAGTAATTATGTGTATATTCCGCCTAATTAATTAATAAAATGTGTAAAATTTCGATCTAAATTTTTAAAAATACCCGTTTTCTATTTGTCATTACTAGGTTGAATTATACGTTTTATATATAAAATTGCTCGTAGAGTTTCTTACCCCCTCCGTTAATAAAATTGCTCTCATTTTTTTCAAAAAAAAAAAAAACTTGGTAACTTCTTATTTTGGTTTTAAGTATAAGATAAACAAATACATATAGCTACTAATTTATTTGAATTATTATATTTGTATGTAGATGTGCGTGTGAATTCATCTTTAATAACTCAAGTTACTTATAATTATGTAAGTTTTTATTATGTAAGTTAAGCAAAATTCAACCAATATTGTCTTGCCTTTAATTATATATATATATATTATATATATATATGTGTGTGTGTGTGTGTGTGTATATATGTAATAAGCTGTGGACCAATGCGTGGAGAAGATGATGTTAGAAGCAAAGGTGTTCAATTGGCAATTGGGCGTCCTTCATGCCGAAAAAGAACCAAAGGTGGAAGTGGAACCCACTTTTACCCTCTATCTTTTCACATCACACCCTTTGCCTTCTTTTCTCATGTGGCCCTATTTTATCATACACACACATATACTTACATTATATATATACACACAGCTATAAGTGGATAAAAAACCCTAAAGACAAAAACCACCGAAAGCACCCAAAACATTTTCATTTTCATTTCATTTCACTTCGACTTCCCTCTCTCTCTCTCTAAAAAAACAATCATAATCATCGTCACCATCCTACCACCAGTAGCAGGCAAACAAGAAAGGAAAGAAAAGGAAAACAGAGAGAAGAAAGTGATCAAGGGAAGACCCTTAAACATGCAGCCCGCGGAGAACTCGGAGCTCTATCAATTCTTGACCGAAAACGGTGTCGGATCCTACGGATTCTTGCAGAACTGCGGTGAATACTCGGCAGCCATGAGCAGCTTTTGTGGGTCAACCTCCTCCTTCTACCCCCTTGACTTGTCCGGAATCAGCGATACAACGCCGCAGGATAGAGCTCTTGCTGCTTTGAAGAATCATAAAGAAGCTGAGAAGAGAAGGAGAGAGAGAATCAACTCTCACCTTAACAAGCTCAGGACACTCCTCCCTTGTAATTCTAAGGTAATTAATCAGTTAATTAAAACTCTTCTGCTATCACCTGTAATTAATATTTACACCTAACCTGTTTTTATACATTAAATTGATTTTTAAGTTTCCATGGCAATTTCAAAGTTCAAGATTTAGTGTAAGATTATAACGTATGTATACGATATATGAAATGGGGTTTTCCAAATTACCCATAGGAGTTTCAGATTTTCGGCGAAATATGGTTTTGATTTACTGGATTGAAGCCGATAATTTTAATGCTGTGATATTCTTCCGTGCTTTTTGGGCTGTTTGGTTCATGAGAGAAAAAAATAAAGTTGGAACATTGAATATAAGACTTTTCATAACTTTTTGACTCCAAGGAATTAAGCCAAAAACGCGTACATTAGTTGAATTTAGATAATTCCTAAACCACGATCATTAATTCAGTTGATTTAAATGAAAAACTTGAAATCATTTTCTAATCCTTTTTGGAAAACAAAGAACAAGCATCTGGGGGTCAAACCGCATATATCCAATTTTCGGTATATTCTCGTACTAAGTAGTATTTATACTTCCTGTGAATTTGTTTTTCATCAATTATTTACTAACAGAAGGAGAAGACTTGGGTTATATTACAAGTTCTTAAACAAAATATATGTATATATATTTATTTCTTTTTGATTGAGGATCCTCAACACAGAAAAGTACGGACACTGTGCTGCCTCTGTAAAGGGAGAGAAAAAAAGCTCCGTAACCTTTCCATGGTTAGTTTCTAGGGTTACAGTTTGTTTGGGAAAGTTGCGAAGCTTTTTCAACTGCGTTAGGGTTTCTATGTAATCTTTAATATGTGCGTGTGTGGATATGCATGATGATTGTTTATATATGTGGATGTGTGCATGTGTTTTGTTCGACAGACAGACAAAGCTTCCCTGCTAGCAAAAGTGGTTCAACGCGTGAAGGAGCTGAAACAGCAAACTAATGAAATCTCTGGACTTGAAAGCTTCCCGTCGGAGACGGACGAGATCTCCGTCTTGTCCGGTGAATGTTCCAGCGACGGTAGATTAATTTTCAAAGCTTCACTATGCTGCGAAGACCGGTCCGATCTCTTGCCGGAGCTGATCGAGATTCTCAAGTCTCTGCACCTCAAGACCCTGAGAGCAGAAATAGCCACTCTCGGCGGTAGAATCCGTAACGTCCTCGTCGTCGCCGCCGATAAGGATCACAGTAGCGTTGAGTCTGTCCATTTCTTGCAGAACGCCTTGAAGTCTTTGCTTGAACGATCAACCTCTAACGATCGCTCCAAAAGGAGACGTGCATTAGATCACCACAAAATCTTTGTCTAGTACGTACCTAAATTATTTTTGACGTCTTTATCGTCGGATTCATTAAACATAGATATCAAATATATTTTTTATGAATCTAACGGTAAATAAAATGTAATCCCAAGTCTCACTAGTTAGTATTCTATATATATATATATATATCGCATTACCAATGCATGATCAGCTCCTTCTTTCGCCATTTTCCTTTTTTTTTTTTTTTAATTTTAACATGTGTTTTTGTTCTCTTAAGTTGGGTGGTAGCTCCTTTGTAATCTTATGTGGGGTTTTGCTTGTTTTGTTTCCTGAGAAATTATATTACACCAAGAAAAACAAAAATATGTATTTGTGTATGTAATTAACTGTGAGTCTTTTTTTTTTATGAGAATTTTAAAGAAAAAATCTCATGCATTTGTGATGGGGGTCTGGTCTATATAATTATAGTATCAATAAGTAAAGGGATAAAAAAAAAAAAAAGTAGGAGAATCTAAACGAAGACAGAGAGGTGATTGACGGAGAAGACGATGTGTACGTAGTTATAATTGTGATTATTTGGGGGTACTATAAGCATATACACTCTCTGAGTATCTGTAAAAGCTAGCTTCGTGTCCAGCCATGGCAGTGGGTTTTCTGTGAGTTTCAATGCTAATAGTAGATATCATATTTGTCTCCTTTTTTTTTTTTTTTTTTTTTTTTTCTAACATATTTTCTTGGCCAACCTACATGACATGTTATATGAAATATATATATATATAATAGATATATGACGAAATACATAAATAATTTGCTCGTACACTGTTGTTTTGAAAAGAAACAGGGAGAGAAAGACAGAAGTATATATGTTGGAATTGGGAGGATTCTGTTGGGTCCAAGCTCAAGATTTTATGCTTTTATGCTTCTATGCTTCTGATCATCAAATTGGTATATATATATATATGTATATAGGTATAGGTCTATATATAAGACCTTGAGTTTTCCTTTTTAATTAGTAATTTTGTCTTCAAATTAAAGTATCTGAGGTTTCCAGAGGTAGACGACCCTTTCATCATGGGAAGACATCAGAACATTCTCACATTGGGAATCCATGCAGATCATGTCTTTGAATATTTTTGTGAACTTTTGACAATTTTATGCCTACAAATTATCCCTATAACCCTAATATATATTTATATATATATATAATTTTCTCAAATATATGTTACAAATTTTTATCTTTTGTCCTAAGAGCATTATCTTCTGTCAGATTAATTATTGTAGCATTTGATATATAACAAAAAAGTGATATTGGTCATATATATGGTGAACTACAAAGAGAGCATATGGATTGGATATATATATATATATATATATGTATCTCTACTAACTATGATGATATATCTAATGGGTGTCGAATAAATAATCTCTTATTAAATACCCTTTAATTTTTTAGATATTAAAGAAACGAAAAATACCCTCTATATATATATACATTATTTTCTATCATTCTTGCCAATCCAAATCTTGTGTTAATTGGGTTATAGAGGGAAAAGACAATCACAAGTTGAAATTAACATTATAATCTTTAACTTAAATTAAGATATTATTTTATATTATTGTTCTATGACCGCCTTAGTCAAACTAAATGATAGCAAATAATATATATATATATATATGTATAGATATTACTAGCTCTAAGACATTAATATGTTATAATAATAAAATTCTGTCATGATTAAAATAAAAAATAAAGGTAATTAATTAAGAAAAGGATCTAGCAACCTTAATCATATAATTAGCAACGTTTATGTGTGGAATAAACTTATAATTAAAAAGTAACCATATATCATAATTATTAATAATGTACATACACACACAAAAGCAATATATATATATATATATATATATATATATAAGCAAATTGTCTTCACCAAAAGCCCTAGTTAATCATTATCTTTGAACATATGATGCTTTTACAGTAATCTTGTAACTACCATATATTAAATTAATATTTTATTTGTGATTTGATCGTAAGTAGTAATTTTTTATTTAATTAACTTATATTAATACATCAATATATAACAAATGTTCGAAATTTTATACTAGGCATTTCATACGTTACGGTCTATAAATTTTTATTAAAAATTAAATATTTAACTCAAAAATATAATAATAATAATGCATTGCAATTGTATTATTCATGTCCTTCAAATCTTATATAAAAATACATATACCACATAAAAAAAAACAAACAACACTCAGAAATCGAAAACAAAAGGGCACAAAACCATTAATTCAGTCTTAACCCTTTTAAGATTCAAGTGAAAAACTCACATATATGTATATGTATGTGTGTGTGTGTATACGTATACGTACGTGTATGTATATGTAGTTGCAGGTTAGGTATACACAGAGAGGAGAATAGAATAAGAATAGAATAGAGGGAATGAAAAGGGGAGCACATGTTTTGGTAGAAGAAGCGTGAAAAAAGGAGACTGACAAAAAGGAGCAATGATGGGCAGCCCCTTAAACAGACAAACTCTCTGTTTCTTTTCTTTTCTCAATAAATTACCCTTGTCCATGGGACGTGCTCTTTGTCCCTGCATCCTGTTCCCTACAATATGCCTCCCTCCTCCATCTAATCTCCCCTCTATATATAACCTTATTTTATATCTACTTACATATACATATACATATACATACATACATATATATCAACTCAGAAAATCAATCCTCTATGTCACTGAACATTTGACCAGTATGTTGATTCTTCGTGTACATATTCATACACAAGTAGTTCAGCTTTTGAGTAAAAACACACTTTTAAAATATAGTCTCTATATGTATAAACCAATACTCAAACTCACCTCTCGCAGAAAAACTGTAAGAATATATCCACCGTTGTAGAAATATAGATAGTTAGAGTTAATACTATACGTGAGTTTTACATTTGTATATTTATTAATTACGCGATATATAGACGTCAAACTTTAGCACGACATAAATAGTTTTATGATTCGATTAAACTAAATATTTATTTAAAAGAATCAATGTACCAATCATGGAGTTAAGCAGTAGTCAGCAAATGATGTATTTTGTTCTTCACTCAACAAGGGTATAATATCTAAACCGAGGCCCATACGTATTTGTGTGTGGGTGTGTATATGCAAACCTAATGTAGTTTCCGCTGACCCATCATACTTAAACTTCAGCGTCCATTCTTGCTTTTCTTAGGTAGCCCAGGGGACCAAACCAGGCCCCAGAGATTAAAATCACAAACCTAACTTACAGCTGCATGGCTCAAGTGTATATTTATTGTAGGCCCGAGCTTGTGTATGGGCTTCTCTTGTTCTTATATTTATGGGTCCATTCTTGGCCCGAGCTTGTGTATATTTACAGATACAGATATATATATATATGTGTGTGTGTGTGTGTGTGTGTACGACGCTTGATGCTTGATACTGTAAAAATTTTTAGTTTTTAATAAAAATATTATAGGGAACGAAAAGTAGGCAGTAGACAAAATTCAGGTTTGCAGTGTGATTCATACTCCACATTTTGAAATGCACTGCATGAGATTCCATATTCCAAAGCTTTCGGTACCGGGTGGGCTTTTCTTTTTCTTTTATCAGATGCTTCATTCAATCAAAACAGGTTTCCTTTAGAATAAAATGTCGACCGAATATATCACACACACACACACATATATATATATATATATAGATGTGTGAGAACGAAAAAGTATATAAAAAATAGTTTAATAACTTTTAAAATAATAATATAACTAATAATATGAATCTACAATCCCACTGGATTAGCCTATACGTATTCAATAAAAATAAACCTCTGTGCAGAAGTTGTTCAAAAAATTACACTTACGCCTGCTGGTCAGACCAATTTGACAAAGGAAAAACAGCCTTTAGTGGGTCACCTAATTAGCAATGTCATATAGTAGAAGATACGGTCGCAGAAAAAAGTGAGCCTCACCAATTTTCACAAGCTGCAATTTGCACCACAAAAGGCTTTTTTTTTTCTTCTCTTTCTTTTCTGTATATATTATTATATAATATATATATATAGAGAGAGAGAGAGAGAGAGAGAGAGAGAGAGATGGGGGTGTAATAGAGGTTATGTTCTGTTCTGTTGTGGGTTAAAAAAAAAAAAAAAAAAGGTGGATGTGAACATGGAAGAACATGGAGTACAGGTGTTTGCAAGCGAGGGACAAGAGAATTTTGTTGACGCAGCAAGATATGTTTTTTGGCAATTAGGTCAACGTTTGTTAATTACTATTTCTTATTTCTTATATGTTTAATTCATCATCAGAATCCTATGGATAATACTACTCCCCGCTAATCACGATATCACTATTTCGTACATACATACATACATATATATATTTATATCTCCCTCAATATCTAACTCTTTCTTTTTTCTCATTTTGTCTCCCACAGTTGCCTTACAATGAAGATGGTGTTGAAATTAGGTTAAAGCATACACCTAGAAATCACTTTATACGAATGTAATAAAAATCTGAAATTTAATTAAAGTTATAGATAGATTTGGTACCAATATTTTATGTAGTAATTTGATTTGACAAAAACCAACACGGATTGAGATTCCCATAATTACGTTCTCTCCCGTTCTTCCCTTCATCTCTTTTAGTTGGAGAATAAGATTGTAGAAACTTTTCTTGGCCTACCATTTCTTAAGTCATATATATATATACACACACACACACACACAGATAGAGATAGATAGAGAGAGAGAGAGAGAGAGAGCTTTATTCTATGGAAAAAAGGAGGGGCGGAGAAGAAAGTATCAAGGAATAAGAATTTCTTGCTTTATATATACATATATATTCCTTGCACAAACCTCCAATCTTTGGGATAAAGAAGCATCATGGAATTCTTTAGGGTTTACCTGCATTTTAGGGCATCTTTTGGATATATATGTATCTATATATACACATATATATATATATATATGTACGTGTGTGTATGTGTGGCTAGGAAAGATGCTTACCAAATCCAAAAAAAAAAACGACCAAGCCTTTTGTATCTTACTTGCATGATCGTCTCCATCCCCTTCTGAAAAAATTTCTAGCCATGACCGCAGGGCCACAAACGAAATCTCTCTTTCCTCTGTGCCTGTCTTTTTTCGAGTTCAATACCATATTGTTTTTCTCGCTATGCCGGTAATGGATAAACTCATCTACCCATTTTAATACTCCATTTACCCATATTTTGAATAATACAAATTCTCTTTATCTCCAATCCTATAGAGATTGAAAATTCAATCCTTACATAATACAATAATATATATATATATATATATATATATTATATTGTATTTAAAATCGTGTGCGAATTTTAATATAATTTAAATTTTATTATTCTAATTCTACTTAAATTTTTTAAACTAAATTTTTGGTAATTTAGATAAAATCAACTCGGAATAACCCACATCGGAAAAAAAAAAAAAAAAAGTTACTACGAATTATATGACATGCCCTTATAATTTGTACCATCATCGTGCATCAATTGCATGAATGTGTCTATGATTTGTAATGATAATACGAATATCATAATTAGGGTTCGAGTGGATTATTGAAATTAATCAAATTATTATGCAGTTGTTGGTGATCTAATTATAATTGTAATCAATTATTATTATTATTTTCAAAAGTGGGTCCTCAATTTATGGATTTTCTGGTTAGGAGTTGGCATCATTTATAAGTTATAATTAGTTGTTAAAAATACACATTTTGCTAATTAATTAATTATTTATATATATATATATATATGTGATATATCAATGTGACAGAAAATGAAGTTTATTAACTTTTTAATTTATCACATGGCTGCCTTCGTTAATGGCATATACGGATAGATATGTTTTGTTTTTAATTAAATTTAACATATAATAATATGTTATACAAATACATAATATATGAAATGGGTCCAAATATTAAACACCATATAGTAAAAAAAATTAAAAAAGCAGATGCACCAACTTTGGCATAAAAGCCCACCTCAATGATTAACGGAAGGCATATATACCGCCATTTGCCAGCGGCCCACCATTTGACAACTCTTGAGTCCGTAAATTATTATTTAATTGAGATCAAATTTATTTTACTTTTTAAATATATATATATATATATTTTTTCTTAAAGCCAATATTTGTTTCGTCAAACGAACCGTGACCAAATGTAACATGTTGAATTTCAGGAACATAAATGACAACTACCCACTTTAGAATTTAATTTTCAATAGAATTTTCACAGATTTAGCTAGAAAAAAATGTATTTCAAAAATTAAATTTTAATTAATTAATTAATTAAGTGAAATTTAATATTCAAAGTCTTGTAATTCAACAATTTAATGGGGCGAGCTTGAAGTTGCAAATTAATACAATAAATTCATATTTAATTGTCGTGCAAAAGTTGAATAATTTAGAATATTGTAATTATTCAATTTAATTTATATTAATTTTATTTTGTAATAAAATTGTTTTTGATTATAAAAAATGAGAATAAAATTTTGATTATTAATTTCGTATATTTTAAATATTTGTTATTATTATTGTTGTTATTATTTTTGTCTGCATGTAAACTAACATTATATTTTTAGAGAATTTTAAATTTGAAGAATTTTATTTAAAAAAATAAAAAGGGTAAAAGACAAGAACTTTCAAATGGCAAACAAAAGCAGGTCAAAGTTGAAAAATACCCCAAAAAAAATATATATATATAGCTCAGTTTCTAAAACGTCTTATAATGTTGGCATACAAATGTGTGTGTATGTGTATGTATATATTTATATCCGCAAGAGGCATTATATGCATCTCCCTCTACAAATATATATATTGGGTGTAAGTAATTGTATTTTTCCTTTTGGGATTTCAATAAGGACAGGCTGGAAGGATCCAAAACCCAACCCCACTTCCATTATTATTAGAGAGAAGAAGACAACCTTCTCCTCTCTCTTTCTCTCCATCGTCTCTAACAAACCATCCATGGCAAGATTGATACTTCCACTCCCACAATAAACCCATTAACGAAAAAGCTTACAAAAAGCAGAAATAAAGAAGTCTTGGGTTCCTTGCCTTTATTTTTTTTTCTTTTCCCTTTTCTTGTTGCTCTGGGTAGCATCTTTAACCCACTTTCTTTTTTTTTTGTTTTTTCTTTTCTTTTTTTTTTTTTCTTTCTTGCCTCTCTTATTCTTTCATTCTTCCTGGCGTGAAATTCTCTTCCTCTTCTTCTTTACGTTCTCTCGCATATCTTTTCTCTTGCTAGTTGCTTCACTCACAAGTTTTTTGTTTCTGGGTTCTTTCTTTTCTTTCTACCAAGCATTGTCTCTTTTATCAGTAAAGTTGAATTGCTTTTGGAAATTTCCCGGAGTTTGAATTTCCTTGGAAAATTACTTACTGGTTTGATTTTTTCTGGGCCTTTCTTTTTATTGATCAAGCTGTGAAATTCCATTGAATCGACCCGGGAACCGTCTTTCATCTCTATCTAGTTATGGTGTGAAAAAAAAAAAATCACTGCCGCTTTTCTTGATTGCTTCCTGGTGACAATCCTCAAATTTCTTATTGTTAATTTTCTTTCAAAAGTCTTGATCTTGCTTTACCTTGAATTTCTGTTTCCATGGGACTCTGTCATGGAAAACCCATTGAACATCAAGCCAAAAACCTTCCGGTGCCTGGCGAAGCTGATCCACCACCTTCTTCCCACACGACAAAATCTTCTAACTTCCCCTTTTATAGCCCAAGCCCATTGCCAAGCCTCTTCAAGACCTCGCCTGCAATATCAAGTGTGAACTCCACGCCATTGCGCATCTTCAAGCGTCCATTTCCGCCTCCTTCACCGGCAAAGCATATAAGGGCACTGCTAGCACGGAGACACGGCTCTGTCAAGCCCAACGAGGCTTCTATTCCTGAGGGTAATGAGCCTGAGGTTGGTTTGGACAAGAGCTTTGGATTCTCAAAACAGTTTTTATACCATTATGAGCTTGGCGAGGAGGTGGGTCGTGGGCATTTTGGTTACACTTGCTCTGCCAAGGCTAAGAAAGGAAGCTTGAAGGGCCAAGATGTGGCTGTCAAAGTTATCCCAAAGTCTAAGGTCTGTAAGTTTTCCACTACTGATTCTGATGAGAGAAAAACATTATGGGTCTCTTCTTGGTTGCCATGAAAGTTTCTTGGTTCGAATATGTCCTATTCATGTGTTAGATTTTTGTTCTTCTGGAAACATTTTATTTTTTTTTTTGTTTTCTACGAGCTGATCTTGAACATCATATTTTGATTCTTATTGCTCTACTTTGACTGTCTTATGTCATTCATTTTACCTGCTCATATGTCGGTACTGTTGGAAGGGATTATGTTGTGTCACCTTGGTATTATTCTTTGGGAATGACAATGCTATGAGGTTATCTTAGTCTTGTGCTTTCGTCATTTAGACAGATTCAGCACTTGACCAAATGAGTTTTTTTCTCAGTGATTAAGCAATAAGCACGTAAGTACTTCAAGCTGGTTTCTCTGATTAAATTAGATTCATATATATAGTCAATTTCAAGCAAAAATGCTCTTACCATCATCGTAAACAATAATCCAGTTTGATACTTGCTGCTATTTTCCATTAATTGGATTTGGTAGGTTCGATAAAGCTGCGATAATGTGTTTGATGTTGTGTATGATATTGTGTTTTGAGTTAGTTAAATTCATATACAGCACAAAGTACAAATGTCACTTTGTTTCTTAATCATCAATGTATGAGTAAAAGGAATCCTGATAGTCAATAATGAGTATTTATCATTCTGGGTGCTTAATATTGAAACCAACTATCTCTCTGTTTTCTTGTAATAAAAATAAAATAATTATTGGCAGATGACAACAGCAATTGCAATTGAAGATGTAAGGCGAGAAGTTAAGATATTGCGGGCTTTGACCGGTCATAAGAACCTAGTGCAGTTTTATGATGCGTATGAAGATGATGACAATGTTTATGTTGTCATGGAGTAAGTCTGAGTCTCAATCTATTCTTACCACAGCTCTTATTATTTTGCACTTCTTTTTATTGAATAAATATTATATTAATGGTTTATGGTGGGGGTTCTGGACTCACTATTTTGTCTTGGCTGGAGTAGATACAATCAACTTATTAAAAACTGCTAAATTTGGCTGTGTGCGTCATTTAGCACCAACAGTATTGAAAATTAGTCTGAATTTCCATCAATTTGGAATAGGTTTGGCATGGCCAAGTCTTCTTTCCAATATAATACGCTGATGAATGCTTTTAGCAAATCTATAGATGAGCTGGGGAGTCTGAATCTGGTAAAGATATTTATTATTCAAAGCTGATTAAATATTTCTTGTATATATTTATGATAATTATGGGACAAACCGGGGATAGAGTGAAACATGCTTACTTATTTTAAATATTGTAATGCCCATTTGAAGTTTGAATATAGTATTGGAAGCTTTTTGAACTTTTAACTTATGGATCTTAATCTAAATTATTTTGCTTTTCAGGTTGTGCAAAGGTGGGGAGCTACTGGATAGAATACTTTCTAGGTACACTTGTTCTTGTGTGCTTTTCTTGTTATGTAATATTTTTTATATTTTATGATTTGCTGAATTTCTGTTTGGGTTTTCTAGGGGTGGAAAATACCCGGAAGAAGATGCAAAGGCTGTTATGGTTCAGATTTTAAGCGTGGTGGCTTATTGTCATCTCCAGGGTGTAGTTCACCGTGACCTTAAGCCAGAGGTAAATTAACTCTTACCATTTAATACTTTATGGTGGCTAAAACAAAAACTTAAGCTCATTATCACTTATCCTGGAGTTCTAGCAACTAGGAAAGACTGGTTGACTTTACACTGGCAGTAAATCTTAATTTCTGGGTAACTATTTGATTACCGCCCCTTCTATTGCTTTTTGTGGACATAACATTATATATTATGCATGCCTGATGAATGATTCTGATCAGTCTCTTTGCCAAGATAAGGAACATGGGTTTTCTTCTGTTAGGATTTTGTTTATCCTGTCCTATAAATTATCTGCAACTCGGCACTGAATCCACGTGATTTGAAGGAAATCCGCTAATTGGACTTATAAAATCTCTCATCTGATTTGGAATCTTCAATGGTCATGTTTTCCGATTCTTTCTCTTTTCTTGTACTTAATTTACATGAATAAGCTTCTTACAAGCTAGTGTTGAAGTTTTGAATCCTGCACCAAGAGGTTCCGAGGTTTCAGATCCTACACCGTTTAGAAAATGCCCATCTGTAGTCTAGACAAGCTAGGAAGATTCTCTGAACTGCTTATTGAGAAATTCAAGTTCTTGCCACCAACTGTGCCTCCTACAGTTGAATGTTTCACTGCTAGAAGTGTCTAATTAGTTGTGGTTATAGTCCACCTACTTGCTTTGCCTGAACCAACTGATGATTGTATGCACCACCTGAGATATTTTTATGATTATTAAATGGCTAATTAAGACTTCAAATGTGACAATTCTGTTCCTAATCATGCACCTATAATGTTTCAGAATTTTCTATTTACTACTAAGGATGAGACTTCCCCATTGAAGGCCATTGATTTTGGACTTTCTGACTATGTGAAACCAGGTCAGAATTTTACCTAGGATTTTCCTTTTGGGTCTGTAAATATGGACCAAAATCTGATGATTGTGAACTTCTGCAGACGAAAGGTTAAATGATATTGTAGGAAGTGCCTACTATGTTGCTCCTGAAGTTCTGCATAGATCATATGGGACTGAAGCAGACATGTGGAGTATTGGAGTCATCGCTTACATCCTTCTATGTGGAAGCCGACCCTTTTGGGCCCGTACAGAATCTGGAATATTCAGAGCAGTCCTTAAAGCAGAACCTAATTTTGAAGAAGCCCCTTGGCCTTCTTTATCACTTGATGCTATAGATTTTGTGAAAAGATTGTTGAACAAGGACTACCGGAAGAGACTAACAGCTGCTCAGGCACTGAGTAAGTCAAGAGTTGTTTCCTGATTATGTTGCTTGATTTCTGGTTATTGACCTCCACAGAAATGGTATTGAAGTCTTAAATTACACACTTGAGGAAATTTTTTTGTGATAGCAAACAATTTGAGTTGGTTGCTAAGAGAGTACCTTTACAATTTTCGTTCCATTTGCATTTTTCTTGGATGACACTAGTATAGCTGTTTTTGTTTTCCTAGTGTCATATTAATGATTGCTGCCTGCTTGTTTTATGCTTAGGTCATCCATGGCTTGCTAGTTATCATGAAATAAAGATACCATCTGATATGATTGTGTACAAGCTTGTAAAGGCATATATATGCTCCTCTTCTCTACGGAAATCAGCTTTAGGGGTAAGTGCTGTAATATTCCAAGTGACTGATCAAATTCTGTAGTACAAAATTATATTAGGAGATGAGAAAAATTAAGCTCATGAAGAATTTCATTTGGTATTACAGCAATACATTTTAAATTCCCTTATAATTTAGTGAAATTCAGATGTGTTGTTCTGATACGACATAAAATTCCGAGCTTCTTTTATCAGTTAAGTAGGACTTTTGTCATATTCTAGCTAAAATGAACGCGGATTTACAAATGAATTCCATGCATATTTGTGCTTTTTCTAAAACATAACCAAAGTTTTTTTCCATTTTTCATCAGAATTTTGTTTATACATCTTCTATTTGTCTACTTACAATTTTGTTGCTTGATAATATTGTTAGAATTTTGCAACACTTGACAAATATCCAACCACAAAATTCGTCCTCTTTCATCCTATGCATGTAGAAATTAAGTTTACATCTCATTATATTTGGCAGCAGTGACCCAAGCACATGTTTCGGTCTTGGTTAACTTGTTGACACAAAATCAAAATGATTGTTGATTTTCGTGAAAATATTACTATTTAATTTAAACTGCAGCTATCTGTTCCCCAGTAAAATCCTTAAATATTGCAATTAATTGAGGCAAGTATGCGAATTAAAACTGACCTTTTGCTAAGCAGTCAAGTCACTAATACAAGCACTTGAATACATTTTTCGAAAACCATAAAATATAGTACATTGCACAGATATCTGCAATTTTACATGCATAAGCAGATCTTGGCATTTGTGGAACAATTAATAGTCAGACAAATCTTTTGCTATTATGACAGGCACTTGCGAAGACATTAACCGTGCCTCAGCTAGCCTATCTACGCGAGCAATTCACATTGTTAGGGCCAAATAAAAGTGGATTTATTTCTTTGCAGAACTATAAGACGGTTTGTTCTATTTTTCGCTTTTATCTTCGGGAGTTGTTATCTTAGTAGAACCTTTGTAGTTGTTTCTCAACTCATCATAAATGTTCATCAATATTTTGTAGGCAATTTTGAAGAACTCCACTGATGCCATGAAAGATTCGCGGGTCCTAGATTATGTCAGCATGGTAAGAAGTAGGAAGGATAATTAAGGTTTCCTTTTTCCTCATTGAGTAATTGCCATTTCCAGATTAATATAATTTAAACATAAGATATTAAAAGCAGTGATTGATTTTATATTCTTACACACTGCAGGTTAGTTCTCTTCAATTTAGGAAATTAGATTTTGAAGAATTTTGTGCTTCTGCCATAAGTGTGCACCAACTGGAAGGAATGGAGAGTTGGGAGGAACATGCTCGGCGTGCTTATGAGTTATTTGAGAAGGATGGAAACAGGCCCATTATGATTGAGGAACTTGCTTCAGTAAGCTTTCTAACAGTCTTATTCTAATCTACGTCTCTCTCTGGCTTATGCACGCACACAGACATGAATGTTTTTTCTGGTTTTATGAATACAAATACACGAAACGTTAAAGTGATCTTTATCTGAGTCTTGAGCTAGGAAAGTACTGGCAGATAGAAGAGTGCTATAATGCATTGATTGTTTTAGATTTGTGCTTAAAGTCATCCTAAAGTGATTCATCGAAACCTATAAATTCATCTTGTAGAATTATTTCCACTAAATTTGCCTTTTCAATCGGTAATACAATAGACTTGGGATCCACATTTTCCACTTATTGTCCGACTCTCAATTGCCTAACATAATGGACAAGAAGTGAAAGATTATAATCTGACAAGTGCTGTTTAAGTTCCTGTGAAGCTTTCATCATCACATAGGTAACCTGGTCTTGCATCTTCGAAATGGATGACGTCAGCACTAACTGTTACAAAAAATGGATCTTGTTTTACCAGGAGCTTGGACTCAGCCCATCAGTACCCGTGCATGTAGTTCTCCAAGACTGGATAAGACACTCAGATGGGAAGCTTAGTTTCTTAGGTTTTGTCAGACTTTTACACGGGGTATCTTCTCGAACATTTCAGAAGACCTAAAACGAGAACAGAGGAAAGAAGTCGGTGTTCAACTCAGCTTGTGGAAGAGGGAAGTGTCTGAAGGGGACAGAAGCCGTGCCATGGCTGCCCATTAGGAGAAGAATATGTTAAGGCTTTAGCCAGCAGCAATTGATATTTGTAACTGGGTAAACCGGGTTACAGACACTCTGAAACCGAGCCTAAACTGGGCGATCCGTTGTTAGTGAAGACATGTTTGTCAGCTCAAGCCATTCTCATCCCACCCTTCTTGTGTTTCCATTTTTTTTTTTTTTGGTTGTCTTCTCCCAGTTTAGCTTAGTGGTGATTGGTGTTGATGAGGTTTGTACAGATGAGGGTGGATGGTAAAAGAATGTATTTAGCGTCACTCAGCAGACAGCTTTAAAACTTTTAATTTCATGGTTTCTGGGTTTATCCCTTGTGTACCCCCCCCAAATCTTGATCCAATATGGTTATCAAATCTTTTTACAGCACTGTTTTGTCTCACTATACCAGTTATATTACCTGCTTTTTATAAATGTTAATTTAAAAATAAAATTATATATATATTTATTAGAGATTATTTAAATTGTTGCATTAATCCGTACATCAATTATAAATTTTTTTTTTATACATTTATCAAAATTATTTTATTAAGAAATTAATTTATTAAATAATGGTAAATAAAGAAGTTACCAAGTAACATAAGATATTAATTAATTGATTAAAGTAAAATGTGCCCGACAGTAGTCGAACGTGGAGATCTCCCCCGACCGCTGGCTCTTAGATCGGACGGTGATGACCCGATGCAATGATATCTTACGCTTGCTTGTATGGGCCCCTGCGGTGATGACCTGGCAGGGATCTCACTGAAGGATTTACAGACTTCTTCTCTCTGCTATTCCTCTCTTCATCTTCTTCTCGTCCCTCTCTGATTCCCTGCAATTTCAATGGCGACAATTAACAAAACCCTCAAGCACAAAACTAAACCCGGATCCGCCATTAAACTCGTTATGATCTCTATTACTACAGTAGCGTTGTTCTTCCTTTTCTCTTCTGTAATATCCACCGGTGAGCTCGCTTTAGCTTCTCAAAATGCCCTAGCATCTCTCGTGAGACCCCAGAAGCCCAAGAGAGAGCACTCTCTCTCTGAAAAATACTTGTACTGGGGGGACAGAATTGATTGCCCGGGAAAGCATTGCGATTCGTGTGAGGGTCTTGGTCACCAAGAATCTAGCCTCAGGTGCGCCCTTGAAGAGGCTATGTTCCTTAACAGGTAAGTGGGCTCAAATAGTTAGTTCTCTTCTCCCTGTTTGGTTGCTGGGAATTTGGGAAATGAAAGTGCACTGAATTTTCTAGTGGTCTGTACTGGGGATCTGAGGGAAGGAATCTGGAAATGCAACGTCGTTCGCTGCACTTACTGGGTTTATTAGGCTATCGGGTTATTGAAAATGTAAGATTTAGGATTTTGCTTTGTTTCATTTTGTTTAGCTCCATGGCAAGCCAATCGTATGTTAAGATATCCGGTCATTGTTTACTTCGTGGGATTTGAAATTTCTAGACTTCATTGATTGAATTTACTCTCTAATCCTGTAACATTATTTTGCTTTAGTTTTGGCTCTGTGATGGGAACTAAACAACTACAGTTTGCTTATGCAATTCTAAACTCTTTTGTTGCCATATTGATCATCTTGGAGGTTCATGCTGGTATCTTAAATCTTTGAGATCAAGGAAGTCTGATAACACCATTTATATGAGTGCAGCAGAGTTGAGCAATTCAATTTTCACAGAATCAAATATCAGCTTTATTCTGCTCCTTTTGTTTTTTGGTTGGGGGGAGGGGGAGTTGTAAGATCTCACACTTGCAATTTACTATCTTCTTCTTGTTGCAGAACATTTGTGATGCCTTCCAGGATGTGCATCAATCCAGTGCACAATAAGAAAGGGATCCTTCATCAGTCTAACAATAGTAGTTCAGAAGAAAGGTGAATTCATATTTGCTACCTATTGGTTTTGAATGTGTAGACTCTCTCCTTCAGAAAAGTAAAAGAAATAACCTTCATCTTTTACTGATAGATGTACATTAACAAGCACATTTACATATCTATTGCAAAAAAAGAAAAGAATCAAGATGCTCTTGTTTTAATTTGGCAGGTGGGCAGCAAGCTCTTGTGCTATGGATTCTCTGTATGATATTGACTTTATATCTGAAACAATACCTGTAATTTTAGACAATTCAGAAATGTGGCATGTTGTGCTGTCTACTAGCATGAAGTTGGGAAAGAGAGGGATTGCCCATGTGGAAGGAATTAGCCGGGTTGAACTGAAAGAGAATGACCGTTTCTCCAATCTATTGCTTATTAATCGAACTGCAAGCCCTCTATCATGGTAACTTTTATGTTTTTTTGTTGCCCTTCCCTTTAATTTTTCTTGTTTGATCAGGGCCTAGAGGCACAGCCATATGATGATTGGATAAATACATGCATACATGTCTACTCTTTGTATGAGTAACATGTCTTTTCATAATGCCAACTTCGATTTGGATGAAAAGGTGATCGGGCATTGTTCCTTGTAGTCTAGCCATCATTTAATCGATTATTCTTGATCTCCTTATATTAGTTACTAAGTTGGGATACTTTAGTTTGCTAAGTTTTGAATGGGCAACAATTGTCATGTCTATGCAGGTTTATGGAGTGCAAAGATCGTAACAACCGCAGTGCCATAATGTTGCCATATTCATTTCTTCCTTCAATGGCAGCAGAAAAATTAAGAAATGCTGCAGAAAAGGTATATAACATATGTAAATACCTTAATAGTTTTATAGTGCCTTTTGGTTGTTTTGCATTCCAAATAAAACTGATAACTACACCTTTTCCTTCTATTTGAGGGGGAATGAGGTTCTACTATTAAATGTATAAAACAATGTAGTTGAGCATTTGATGGATTCATATTGTTCCTCATGTTTCTAGTCCTTTGTAAATGGACTTTCTTGTTACCTGTGCCTTAATGATGGAAAATTTTCTGATCCTGGTCCTGGATAATTCTGGAGGTCCATAAACTAACAATTGAATCCTAACTTCTGTTGGAACTTGTCCACATGCACAGAAGAACCACGAAGTTTCACATGTCTACATATGGTTGTTTATACACATGTTGAGCATTGCACTCTATACTTGGGCTCCTGCACAGGGGCGTGTAAGAAATTTTACTAGCTTGACTCTTAACCCAAGTGTTTATTTAGTTATTTACTAAGATCGTCCTTTAATGAAGAAGGATAGCTGTTAATGTGGATCATTTCGAAGATATAATTGGATAGCATTTATAGTGATGTTCCATTTATATGTTTGGTGAAATCTGGCATGTTAACTAAACCTTTTGCAGGGGCTTGCTATGTGCTTGTATGGTCTGGAGGCTTACTTGTCTTAAAGTTTAAGTTCTTTGTCTTGAGGCTTACTTGTCTATCCCCAATGCTGCATCATTAGTTGTTGATCTCAAACTAGAAAAGTAAACGTTTGTGGAAATTAAACTGCTTTTGGTTTGAACTTCCTCCTCCTTTTCTCTTTTTCTCAACTTGATGGCACTGGCCTACTGGCAAATACTAAAGTTTGGAATGTCCACTTCCAGAACAGAGTGTGCATTGCTATTAATTGTCAAACATTTTCTGGGAAGTGTATTAGTGCATGAATTTTATCCATTCTCTATTTTCTGTTCTTGTAGAAGGCTCTCAAAATGCACTGAGCTCTAATTGGTTTCATGTTAACAGGTCAAGGCATTACTTGGTGATTATGATGCAATTCATGTTCGTCGAGGAGATAAAATAAAAACTAGGAAAGACAGATTTGGGGTTCAAAGGAGTTTACATCCTCATCTTGATAGGGATACACGTCCAGAGTTTATCATCCACAGAATTGCAAAGTGGGTTCCCCCTGGACGAACACTTTTTATCGCTTCAAATGAGCGGACACCGGGATTTTTCTCACCTCTTTCCATCAGGTATACATTGTTTAAGCTCACATAATATCATCCAGAGCTAGATCTTTCTTAATTCTTTTTTTCTTTTTTTTTTTTTTTTTTTTGTGGTTTCTATTGAAAATCGTAAAACATAGCTATTTTTAGGGTCTTGTTGACTGAAATACACAGCTTTTTCTCTTTGATTGGCATTTGAAATGGATATGAAAGATTTTTCATTTCCTTAAACATTTGACAAGTCCTACCTAAATTGAGGAGCTCTAAACAATGTTGACAATGTATTATAAAATTAACTCTCACCAAGTATCAGATTTCTGCACTTCCAAAGATAACATCTATATTTGCTATCTCTGTTATAGTTGGCCTTCTACCATGTATAACATCTTATTGAGGACTTGGATTCAAAAGTATTTTTGAGATAAAAATAGTATAGTATGATGCACTCAAATTTTTCTGCCAAGAAGTTTAATAATAAACACAAAGGAGTGGAACACTCTCACATGTTTGAGGTGAATGCTAGTAGAGAGTAAAATAATGCAGTAATTGCCAATTGTACAGTACTTTCTGTATCAGAAAATAATAAACTCAGAAACTAAGTGCTAGTGGCTTAATTGCCATGACTCGAAACAAAACAGATGAGCGAGCCTAACCTGAATTTGAGAAAAAAAATGATGCTCTAGGATAGGCTTGAGTTGAAAGTTGATACGGGCATGGTGGGGCCATTGGCTGTCCTGGCACTGGAGTAATGGTTACTGTCATTGGATCATTATGGCTTATTTTCTAGAGGAGGGTTAAATACATCAGTGTTTCCAAATATCCTTGTTTGAGAGGTCATTTTGAGGAAAAACAAACTATGTGCTTCTCAGAAAAGGTCAGAAGGAAGGATGTCTGGTTTCTATGCAAAAAAAAAAGGATTCGATTTCTATCATAATGATGGAAGGTTAGATACTTTTGATGGGGTTAATTGGAAATGCAGTCCAGACAACGGGCCCTCGCCTTTCTGACTGTATTTTCTTGGGGAAGGGTCAGTCTCATCTGAAGCATCCTGCAAAGCCACTCATTTGTCCTGATTAAATAGTAGAATCTATCTCCCAGTGATTCGTTTCTCTGCTAATAACCTAATGTAGGAAAAATTATGGTTAAATGCCTACTAAGAAATTGGGAGGAAACCTAGATATTATAGCTAGAGTTCTTAGACATCACACTTAAGAGTTGATTGAGTCACATAATCAATAATGAGAAATTCTCAAAATTTTATTGAATACTTGAATGATCAATTAGTGAAATAAAGAGTTACTTATAATAACCTCTAAGGTTGACATCTATAATGGTTGCAAATAGTTGGGCAGACTGCTTTAGAAGTGGTTTTAATGCAAAATAGGCTAGTATTAGATTTCCTAAATAGTTAAATTACTATAATAATACTTCTCAATAATATAGACTCCTAGTAACTATAGGAAGGTTTCGTAATTCATCTAACATTATCTTTTCAGTAAAGATCTCTAATTATTTATTTTGTCGTAATTTATACTATGTTTTTAAATATAGGAAAATATTTTTATGGTGTTAATCAAATTCCTACTTTACTTTAACCCCTTCATAAAAAGTGAGGTTGAAAACTTCTGTTTTACTTAGGAAGATGAAAATGCTGAAAATTAGTACACAAGTTTGTGTAAACTTTTCTGTTAGAAAATATTTACGATAATTTCTTTTTTTTTTAAACCCTTTTTGCAGGTACAAATTGGCATATTCATCAAACTATAGTCAGGTCTTGGATCCATTGATTGAGAACAATTATCAGTTATTCATGATTGAAAGGCTCATCTTAATGGGGGCAAAAACATTCATAAGAACATTTAAAGAAGGTGACACAGATCTCGGCCTGACCGACGACCCAAAAAAGAATACAAAGATTTGGCAAATACCTGTTTATACCATGGATGGAGAAGGAAGCTGAATCATTATTATCATTATTACTTTTTAACCTTCACACCCTAAAATTAGCACCAACTTTACAATGCAGCCCATCACTTCTCCGGTGGTCACAGTTCTTCTGGCTTAGCTCATGTAACAAAGTACATTGCAGAATCTTGTCGCAGATGATGAGGGAAGTTTATAACCGAACGAGAACTAAATAAACGGCTGGATTGTGGTAAGGAGGAGTATCTTTTCTTCACATAAGTCGTTATTTTTTCTGTAAAGAAGGTGATCCCATTCCAGTTCAGTGTTGTTAGATACACTATTGTTGTAGACAACCAAGACCACTACTACTTTCTCTGGTGGTGTTGAATTGAATTGAAGGTCTGGCAGAGGAACAATTGTAGAGAGTTCAGATGAATCATAAATTTTTTTTGATCTTTTGTAAGCATGACATCTTTTGCAAGATGAAAAGCTTGTCTTAGCATTATGTACAACTCATGGATTACATTATACATTTAATTATAGAACATGATCTTGACCATAACATATTGATATAAATTAGTTGGCCACCATATTATTTGCCCTTAAAAAATTAAATTAATTATCTAAATGACATCATCATCTTATGGAAATAAATAAAAAATCAAATTACCTAACAATTATAAAGCATCTTATTTGTAACTCATCACATGGTGGGTATCACATTTCCATGTCAGGTGATAAAATTTGATTCATGATAGAATTTCTTTTTCTGAAACTTGTTGAAAGGATGCCTGAAACTTTTCAATTTTAAATGCATTTTCTTTTTTACAAACTTCTTTTAATATAAGTGCAATGAAACGACGACGTGGGGCACACAATCAAGCTGGCCAATCGATTCAAATCCAAGAATCCTGATCTTGCCACGTCAATCTCGTGGACCCCGCCTTTTAACTGAAAGTACGCGAGCAATATTCCAAAAGCCACCGGCTTTATTTTTCTATCGACACGTGGAAAGGGCAACCTGGAATTGATGATTTCTAAAAGCTCGCACGTACGAAAGCTCGACTGCAGTTCCTCACACGGGAGAACAAGTGTATATATAAGCTTAACTGTTTTGATATTTCTCGGAAAACGATAGAGGAGGAAGAAGCGAAGAGATAGAGAAGATTCACTCGCCGGAATATTCCGTTTCATCGGGTGAGTGAGAGTCTCTTATTTATTATTTATTTTTTTCTTCTTAAAATATCCAATGGATTTTGATTTACTTCGACTTTCGGAAATTCATGTGTAATGATATGCGAGAGAAAAAAAAAAAATCAGTTTTCGATTTTGAAATGGAACTGACCGCTTTTATTGTGCTGGGAGGAGTCCTCTTGCGTTCTTTGTCCTGTGAATCCTGTTTGGTTGGGAAGAAGAGTGTAAAACAAAAAATGAGTGAAGTGGAATTTCGGTATTGTTGAGTGAAATACTAAAAGAAATAATAATCATAAAAAAAAGCTTAAGTGAGCGATGTTGTTGTGTAGATTCGTGACGTGACCGTTTTTATTCCGTAGGAAATTTAAGGTATAGAAGTTAATTTAGTTGTTTTTCCAAACATTTCCTCTTTAGATTTTGTTAGAGGATTAAAATTGTTTTAGATTTGAGTTTTATTGATTAAAATACGAGAATGAGGTGATCTTCTAGTTCTGTGGTTTGGAAATCCGTTATATGAATGAATTTGACTGTTTTAATGTAATCTGTTGTTTGAGAATTTGAAGAATGAAGCGTGAATATCAGAACATGTTATGATTTGCTTTATCTTCCCTGCCAATCAAAGATGGCATGATTGTCTCCTCCTGGAATTTTAGTTTCCTCTTAACCTTTGATGATACACATTTAAGAATACCAATGAAAGGAATGTTAAAGTTGCAGAGAAAGACTGACTAGGGTGTTGGAACAGACTTCATCTCCATCTTGTCATGCCGCACCTTATCCGCGAGAATCTATTCATAGGCAATATTAGTGACGCAGCTGAAGTTCTCCAAAATGGTAGCTATGGGATCTCGCATATCCTGTCAGTTCTGAGCTCTGCATCTATAGCATTTTTCTCTGAATGGCGCAGTGATTTAAGGATACCAACAAAGGAAATCAAGAAGGTCTATGTTGGTGGGACTGATGATCCAGCTTCTGTGAATGATTCAACTGATGCTTCAAAGAGCTGTTTGTCACTCGGGAAGCTTCTGTATCTGTTGGAATTGGCTGGAAAGGATCTAAAGCTTGTGAGAATGGCAGTACCAATCAGAGATATGGAAAATGAAAATTTATTGGATTACTTGGATGTTTGCTTGGATTTTGTTGATCAGAGTAGGAAAGAAGGAGCTGTTTTGGTGCATTGCTTTGCTGGAGTGTCGAGAAGGTAATATTCGCTTTCTCCTTATCTTGGCCATCTCCATTCCCATTATGTGTTTTGTAGATATTAACTAAAGTCATCTGGTAGAGGCCTTGCAAACTGGGTTTGGCTGGTGAAGTTTTGAGTAGTTGCTAAATGTTAACCCAATTAATTTAGCTGAAAATTTAGAGGATAAAAAGGAGAAATTGAACCTTTGCTTCATAATTCTGATAATCAGTTTTGAAGTTCATAGTAGCTTGGTTTGGAGCATAGTTTCAGCATCATGGAGATGTAAAAAGTAACTGCTTGGTGAGTCTGACTATGTTATGATCCTATATCTGATTTACGAACTTGAAATACTATTTTTGTAACTGTTTCAGAGTATTTCATCCGTCTTTCCCCTCACATCATGTATCACCAAAACAAGAGGATATCCTTGTTGTAATATCGTCTTCATCTCTGAAGAGCAAAAGTTGGAGTAGGATAATTAAAACATGAATGTTACCTCTATCCATGTGCTGCTTATTGCATTTGACTTCTTATTTGTTATGTCGAAAATCGAATCCAGAATTTAAGAGCTTGACAACTATATGGTATTATTTTTTATTATTTGATCCTTCAATCCTTCTTAAGTGCATATGGATGGAACTACTATCGTTTAGTTGTATAACTGTATTGCTGGGTCAGAAATTGCCCAGAACAGGCTTGCATTGTTGCTACTTCTCTTGATTCTTGACTTCTCAATCTTGAGGGTTCACAGCATTCTTTGTATGTGTTTGTTGCAGTGCAGCTATAATTACAGCATATCTCATGAGAACTGAACAACTGTCTCAAGAAGGTTTGAACAAATCCATTGTTTGTTTGGAGTAATGTGGTTTACAAATTGTTATATGGTTTTGGCTTTTCCTTTTTTCTATTGAAAAGTGAATGTTCTTTTTCAGAAAAGTGGAATATTATATTGTTACTATAATTAGTATTTATGTGTCATTTATTTCCCTCTTTTTCCTTATATTTCCTTCCTGTAGAAGCCCTTGATTCGATGCGGCAAAGCTGTGAGTTTGTTTGTCCCAATGATGGGTTTCTGGAGCAGGTAATGCAAATACTGCTGTATTAGCTGAGCATTTATATTAAAGCACCATAAGTCTATTCTAAGTTCTTGTGTCAAAACATGTCTGTCTATTAATTTTCTGTAATGTGTAATTCTTTCTGTAGTTAAAAATGTTTGAGGAAATGAGTTTCAAGGTTGATCATGCTAGCCCCATATACAAGAGATTCCGTCTGAAAGTTTTAGGCAAGTTCTTTTCTTCTTTTTCTTCATGCTGTGCCTTGATTTATTCAAATCCTCTTTAGCCTCGAAAAATCCCATTTTGAGATTAGTTCCTAGATTATGTTAACCTTAGGCCGTTCAGTTTCTTGTTGATATAATATTCTGAATCATTTTTAGTTATGGAAGACAGATTCAGAATATGGTTCACAAGCATGTCTGAAAGCAAGGTAGTAGGCCTGAAAGGAGTAAGGCCTAGTAACAATAACTTTGGTACCGGGCCAAGCAGTCTAGTGTAAGGCTTCCAGTTCAAGTATTTCGAAGCTAGCTGTTTTTCTTAGTCCTTTACACAGCATTTGCTAAATTATAACTATAGAAAAAAGTCATTATGTCGCATTATACTAGAACCTTTTTTTTTTTTTTTTTTTTTGGGGAAAGTAGAAGTTTCCGATAGGCATGTTAGACTAGACAAAATATTAATGGTCATGGTTTGTTCAACCACCTGAGGAAGAAACTAATTATAGATGTTCTCACTCCCATGGGCAGAACCAGTAATGGGGTTTAATATGCATATTGCTGGGGAAAGCTACATCCAAGCCAACTCCCCAGAAGAAAAGTAGTGTTTAATGTACTTTTAACTGTTAAGTGTATATATACTTATAACTTTATTCCTTTCTTTCGAACTCACAAATTTTCTTCTTCTTCTTTCCCCTTTTTATTATGCATCTATCGTATGCCTGATATTTTATGTATTAATCAGGTGATTCATATAATCGAGGGGAGAAAATAGACAGCTCTAAATTTGGGGCTGATCCGGGCCTGCCAAAAGAAGTTTCCTCTAAGTTAGAGCTATCTGCAAATGGAGAAAATAATCGAACACCTGTTTATCGCTGCAAGAAATGCCGTAGAGTTGTTGCGCTGCAGGAAAATGTTGTGGATCACGCACCAGGAGAGGGTGAGACATCATTTGGGTGGCAGAAGCGGAGAAGTGGCAACCCCTTTAAGTCTGCAGAAACTGAGTGCTCTTCTGTTTTTGTTGAACCTCTACGGTGGATGACAGCAGGTAAAAGCATTTAACACTTGTCTAGAATATTTGAGAGTTCATAGAATTATTTAATGATTCTTAATGTCAGTGTTACACCTGTATATTATGAATTTGAACTGAAACCTAACAGAAAATACGAAGAAATATTTTACTCTTTTTTGTGAATGTAACCCATTTTGACCACCTTTGTAGGCCTTGCATTTTTCCTGTATCTCCTTTGCCTTTTTTCTGCTAATAGATCATAAATTAGATTCAACCATTATCTCATAGAATCTTGTTTAGTGCATCCTAGGTTTATCTTTCAGGAGTAAAGTCGAGTGAAGGTAAAACTTATTGCCCATGTTTGGCATTCTAAAAGGCGTAAAATTGGGTCAGGTGGTGACACTCTAAACACCTTTAGAAATCTTTATAGTCCTCCAATGATTCAACCCCAGATTGGAGGCTTAGGGTATTTCATAACTTATTCAACAATATATTAAGTTTCCAAATCTGTTCACTAATTTATCAGAAAACTTGAATCCAACAATGTTTTGATTTAAAAATTTTATCCTTTCTTATTGGTAACTCCCAAGGAAGTGCTTATTTTAATCCTACGTTTTTTAAAACCCTCAAACTCTCAAACTAGGTGTTAGGTTTTTGTGGTTGTTATTTGCATGGTAATCAGAGTTTAATTCTTGAGAATTGTTCTTTGTTGTCACATTTAGTTGAAGAAGGTGCATTGGAGGGCAAGTTGTCCTGTGCTCATTGTGAAGCCCGGTTAGGTTACTTCAACTGGTCAGGCATTCAATGTAGTTGTGGAAGTTGGATCACCCCAGCCTTTCAGCTCCACAAAAGCCGTGTGGACATCAGCACGGTCTAATACTGGTAAGACCACAAAAGCCAGTCTGTCAGTACCCCGCTAAACCACTGAATTATTGAATATTTCCCATTGATAATCGTAGAACTACTTGTTACACCAAGCCTATAAATCCGAGTTTCAGTCATAAAAGGAGAGTTTTAAAGCTGTTATTATGCTTTGCTGCCTGCCTGCTCAATTTCAAGGGAGCTGCTGTAAAAGACTGAAGTCCATTAAGATGAATAATTGTTCCTTTGCAATATTGAATACTTGTACATTTGATTTGGGTTTTCAGTTTACCAACATATACACTGGTCTTTGGAAACAGTGTAATTCCATGCATGTAGCGATGGAGAGATTCTCCTGTCGAGATTTTTTTTTCTCTTCGAAGTAGATTTTTTGTTGAATCATGAGGGCTCGATGTTTTTCTTAATTTATACATGACTACGTGTATTGTTTACATATAAGCAAAGTATGTGATTCTGTATAAATGCCCACATAAACCGCGTTTGTGTATTATCCACTCTCTTGCATGTCCCCACAGTTCCTAATGTCTCCACTGTTTGTAGAGAATGAAGAAACTCTCTGAAATGTGACTCGTGGTAGAAACTAGCAAATTACTGTACTAAACTTTCAAGTATAATGTTCATTTTTGAACGATGACATTTTTTGTCTATTGCTTATGCGGTCTTACGTGCATTACGATTGTGACTTTGAGTTTAAGAAGATAACGTACAATCCCCTGCAAATGTCATGAAAAAAAAAAAACATAAAGTATTTAGATTTATTTACCCATGTCCGTTTCATCTGATTTCTCCAAATTTCTCTTCTCTCATATAACCATTTAACTCTCAAATTTTTCATTTCACTTGATCACCCCTCCCGAACATAGCCTAACCGGTTTGCCAAATTGTTTGCCAGATTTGAAACTCCGCATCAGTCACCAAGCATCTTTTTCTCCCAGCATCAAAATAGTAAATCTAGCAATAAAATTATGTCTTCTCCAATGAGAAATCCCCTAAGATAGATGGCAAGTAAATGTTTCCACAGAAAATAGTAATCTAAAAAACACCTAAAATCCTTGTAATTGAATGTCAAAATGTCAAAAAGGAGATTGACGGTATGTAATCCCTGTAAGTAGAGTTTTTCACATAGAAGATAAGGTGACAAAAGAGAGAAAGGAAGAAGCCCATGAGGGGAATGCAAGAGACTCGATCATTGGAGAGCTTGCATGTAGGAAACAAGGTATTATCAGATCCATTTACAGACTTCTCAGCAGTTAGAGGCGGCCTATAACCTTAAAAACAGCCAGCATGCATGTATGTTGGGCAATAAGCTTAAGCACCATTAGCACCAAGAAACTAATCTCCAATCTTCAGAGACACGAAGGTTTTCTAGTAGCGTAGACATACAAGCTCCTAACCTTATGTTCAGGTTCCTATGAACACTAATCTTAGTTGGCTTCTTGGCACCTACAATTGAAATAAACAGCTGCAAAGAAAGAGCAGTTCTTCAAAATGATAGCACAAGTGCCATATAATGGTTAAGGCAAACCAATTTGGTTTTTCAACATCTCGGTCTTGTCATGAGATTATCCTTCCGTGCTACAGGCTGCACCCTGTTTTTGGATTTTCGACAGAAATGCTCCCCGCATATCAGTGTGATTGTGCTTCAAGAAGGATGTTTGTAGCTGCATTGACATCATTTCTAGCCTGCACGAGAGCCTGCCTTGCTGAATTCCTGTCAAAGCCCATGGAGACCAGCGTAGCAATAGAGTCCTCTGCTGGCTCTGTGGTTGAAGGTATTGGTACAGGGTAGGTTCTCTGAAACTGATGAAGAGAATGAACAAGAGTTGTAAGCACAATAGAACCATATTCACATAAAAACCTTTGATTACATTCGTGATAAAAGTATATGGCCTGTTTGGTTCAATTCTTATTCAATAACCATTCTGCTTTTCTTTAATTACTAGCATATTCTTCACATGTATAATGAGATTATTATGTTCAAGACATATGCCAAAACCAAAATAATCCGCTCCTGGAAGAATAAACGGAAGCATGCATAACCTTTTCTTATGTTCTTTCTGAACTTTGATTGAGAATGGATTCAGCTCAGTATTTAAAACTATTCAATAAGTATAATTTCTGGTAGAAAGTAAATTTTGTCCTTTTAAATAAAAAGTGTGAAATGTATTAATTACATGCACCAATGGGATGTAAAAACCCATGTGCAATGGTAGAAAATAAATTGTTTCAAGATACAGATTGCTAATGACTGATGGTGAAAATACATTATTATGAAGGACATGCACAGTCGTACATGCCAAATGATATGATATTGAAAAATGTTTATGCAACAGAATGAACATTCAGGAAAAGGGCAAAAAGATACTTGCCTCTGCTTGGTGACCAGTGTAGGATGGTGCACTTCCTACAACATTCCTAGTTGATGACGCAGGTCGACTCCCCATAGATGGTAAAGATAGCCGTGAAAAAAATGAAGCAACAAACTCGGGAAACTGTAATTAAACAACAGACTCCGCATGATTATCAATTATTCCAACTCTTACATTGTTGTTTTTTTTTTCTAAAAATAAAAGTTAGAATAATATTAGAAAGGTACCAAGGTAGTACCTACCCATTTACAAAAGAATTTTATATATCAATGAGCAAATCAACAACCGCTCCAATATCTTCTAAGGATAATAAATTACGATTCAAAAGAATGGAGCCAAAATAGTGTAACCATCTATTTTTAATATTTACAAGAATATTTTCTATACCCTCAAAAGCACGATTGTTTTATTCTTTTTATAAAATCCAGAAAATAGTAAGGGGAATAAGACTAGCAGCTTTGTTATTAAGATGATAAACCTTCTCATGCCAAAAGCTCATTATAAATAGAACCCGCCATTACCCAAATTTCTTTTTTCAGCTAAAAAAATGTTAAAAATATTTTTAACAAGGTGCCAAAGGGGACACCACCCGTATACAAAACATTTACAAGTGCGTTAACGTATCAATGACATGCCCAAAATCATTCATTCTAATAATGTCATGACCTAACAAAATAAACCAAAATATTACAACCATCTATCTTTAATTTTATTATTCTCAACCCCTTTGCCATCAAAAACTCTACTATTACTTTCCTTCCATAAGACCCAAAATATGGACAGAGGAATAATCTTTACAAAGTTCCCACTACTTTTGCACAGCCCTTTCCAAGCCCAAACCTCTTCCCTAACCGATTCCGCCATGACCCAGTTAATGCCCATTAAACCATAAAGCAAACACCAAAGACTATAGGCAATAGGACATCTAAGCAAAATATGATTACAAGATTCCACATTCCCCATACATAAGTAGCACCTGTTGACCAAGCACATGCCCCTTTTCCTTAACTTGTTGATAGTCAAGATGTTTTCCCTACAAGCTTCCCACGCAAATAAAGCTATTCTAGGGAGGGGACAATATTTATCCATATTTATGAGGCCGGAAAGTCACCATTTCTGCACGTATCAGAACTCATAATATGAGAATAGAATGACTTTACAGAAAATTCATGGTTCTTGCTCAGTTTCCACAAAAACCTGTCATTGCATGTAGTAATCTGCTGTAGCTCCAGTCATTGCAGCAAGGACTCATATTCATGCACCTCCCAATCATTTAAATTTCTGCATACATTAACCTGCCAGCTGACCAAACCATTAATTGTCTTATAAGCCTCATCAATTTTGATACTCTTGGACCGAGCAATAGCATAATACTTGGGAAAGTCTCCATGAGTCTCAAGTTATCAATCCAAACATCTTCCCAGAAATTTATGCAGTTCCTTTTACCCACACACCACTGAGTACAGTCTTTAAAGTTATCCCACCCCATCAGAATTTTCCTCCATAAACCATAACCATGCAGACGGTTGAGTCTCCCAACTAATAGCTCCCGATTTGCATCTCCCCATCTGGCAGCAATGATTTTCCTCCAAATCCCAACATCCTCATTAAAGAACCACCAAAGCCATTTTCCTTGTAGAGAGGCATTCATCTCCACAAGAGACTTAATGCCCAGGCCACCACTGGATGCTGGTTTTTTCACCTCATCCCATTTGACTAAGAGAAATCTCCTTTTGTCCACGTCATCACCCCATAAAAAAGGGCACCGAATAGACTCTAGTCTTTTTGCAACCTTCACCGGTATGCTAAGAGCAGATAAATAATAAATGGGTAAATCACTTTGAAGACAATTAATGGTGTCTTACCCAATTAATACCCATCAAGCTGTAAATCATAGACCATAAGTTTGTAGAGAAAGGGCACCATAAAAGGATGTGGTTACAGCTCTCAGCATTGCATTTGCAGAGTAAACACCGGTTGACCAAAGTTCTGCCTCTTTTCATCAAATTATCCAAAGTCAGAATTTTTTCCTTATCGCTTTCCACGTAAAGAAAGCAATCCTGGGGGGAGCATTAGTTTTCCATATTGATTTAAATGGGAAGGGAATTTCTTTCGTGGGTGAAGATGGACCCGACTCCGACCCATCTCCATTACTCACATCAGGACCAGGCTTGGGAAGCTTTTTTGGAGATGTCCTCTCTTTGGGCCTCCACAACCATAATACATTTGGGCTTCGTTTTTTTTTTCTGTTTTCCTTGTTTGGTCCAGAATCCTCAACCCATTTTCCTTTCTCTTCTGTGGTATATTTGGGTTTCTAGGAGGACTCTGGGTCCAGGCCTATAACAGTGGGCTTTAAGGTTTGGTTTCCCGCCCCCCTTGACTTTTTGATTTTCAAATTGAGTCAATCGGGTAGAAACCAGGTCGGGTTTTGTCTTCTCCGCCCAGCCAAGATCAGCTTTCTCTGTTTGCAAAATTTCTGTAAAGGATTTTGTTTTGTCAGCCATCACTTCTATGCAGAAGTCTTGCTTACAATAAGGATAGCAGAGCACTGTTTTTCTCTTCGGTAAGAAGACTAAGTCAGGGGAGATCGGGGCATTCAAGTACGTGCCTCTTTTTTCTGGATAGACCAGAGGGGTGTCGGATAGTTCAAACACTGCTTTCATAAGTCTCCACCAACCTCCTGCCTGATAACCTACTGGGATGAACAGGCATTTGAAAGCTTTTCCGTTTTGCTCCAACAGCACCAAAAATCTTCCACTCCAGTATCAACAAAGTGTCAGATATAGAGTACAAGTAACTCCCATAAGCTTCTTCCCCCAAGTGGCCCCCACTTGAACCAGTAAAAATCACTGAGTCAATGAGCCAGTTTACCTCATTTCTGTTCATTGAGATTGTGACCCTAACACCTCTATCATTTTCGCATAGCCTGAGGCCGTCGAGGTGTTTGTCGTTCCTTATCACGTCAAAGGATTTCATATCGATGAGAAAATATGTTCCATTTAGGTCTGAAGACATCAATCACCGAGTGTTGGAAGGCCATCTGGCCAACCGGACATGAGACGCGAAACCCTAGTCCTTGTGCTTTCAAAGAGAAGAGGTCAAGGAGCAACAGAGTTAAGGTTAATGGCTGGGTTTTGGGATCGTCGCACAGTAGAGGAGAGAGGAGAGCGGGATTTACAGACAGCCTACTGTATTCACACCACCACAAATGAAAACACTAATTCCAACTCTTACATTGTAAACACTAATTGGTTACATATAAACACTAAATTTTTTTTTTTTTTGAAATAAAACACTAGACAAATTCAAGCAATAAATAACATATCAAACAAAGGACAAGGACATATATTTTTAACAAGTCAGATGACTCATAAATGATCACAACCTACTTTAAGATGTTCTAGTTATTACCAAAAAAAATAGATAATGTATTAGTCTCTTGAAGTGGTTCACCAAAGAAATGGACTTCCTCAGCAACACTATGGAATTCAGACTCAATCCCTCAAACGAAGTCTCCTTGGGCTCAATCACTCAAACGAAATCTCCATAAGCTCAATCAGTCAAATGAAGTCTCCATAAGCATATGAACATATGCATGAAAAATTCATCTAGTAGTTGTAGAACCTTAGTCAAACTTTTAGTGACTATATCAAATGAGAAAGTTCCAGATTTAAGTTTTTTTTTTAAAATGAAGTTCCAGATTTAAGTTATTACTTCAGTATAGAAATACTTTCCTTCAGGAAAGGAAATCCTGTCACAAATATTCTGAAGCTATCAAATGAATAATTTGTACTCCAAAAGAAGCATTTTCAGCATAGAAAGTAGATTAGAACATAACCTTTGCCCTACGGATGCTAAACACATTCAGGCGGTATAAGGAACCAGCAAGAATGCCACATACCCCTGGCAAGAATGACCTTTTCCACGATGACAGAAGAAGCTGCAAGTTAGAATCTAAGATCATTCCTAAGGCTAAATAACATAGATGAGAAGCACTGAAGTAATTATTGACTATTTTTCACCTGAAGCCCAGCTAGATATATGAAAGACTTATCAGAGAAACGAACATTGAATACTCGAAACCTTGTTGAAACAGGAATGTCAAAATAGAAGGGTACAAATGAAGCAAATACAAGGCCATATGGTCCTGAGGTGAGTACGTTCATGGGATCTGCAAGAGGTAATAAGCATAGAGTTTTAGCACTGAACTAGTTGCTGAAAATACACACAAAAAATTAGTATTAAATATTGAAATTTTAACACCTCCTGCTGTAAAAAGTCAAATCTAATAACAAATTTACAACTCACAAGATTGAGCATTTAAAAGATAACGACTAGCATCTATATTGCACATGGCAAAATAGCTAAGGCCAAAAGGCAGGTTAAGTGGCCACTTCCAATGGCTGCCAATGACAAAATAGACGTCCATGGAAGACGATAAATATGATCACCTGTTGATAACTAACCTGGCACATAATCTAACATTATCTGTCTGCTTATAACTGTCCTCTACTCTTTTTGGATTTTTAATAAAATAACAAGTTCACACAGGCCCTAAAAAGTTTGTCCATGCGTACCAATGTAACCTAGCTTCCATGATATATAAGGCAAGGTTCAATTCTGAATTGAATTTCCAAGAAATCGGTCTTATGCTACCCATATTAGCAATAATGGTTAGAAACAAATCAGGATTGACCTGGTTCCTTAGCTTAGTTCATTACTGGATGGTTCCGCTCTACCAAATTTTCTTTTTCCTTATAGCCCTACTTAATCAGGACTATTTCGACTGCTATTTAATTATTTTATAAACTCAACTAGGTACCCAACTTTTGATGATAATTTAAGCTCATGAAACTTGAGGCTATCAAGCCAAAAAGTAATACATTTATGCTATCACATCAATCACTCTTTAATATATACTAAAGAGTAATACATTTATGTTCTCTTCCTTCAAGTATATCCTAGCTTTTTGCCATATCTATTGTCCCTTAATATGCCTTTTGATAAAGAAGTTAATTGAGTTCTAGTGCTGCTTGATGAACAAACTTGAGAACAAGGTTAATGTGGAAGAGGATGGAAATGTTAGGACCTGATAGCAGCTCACCAAGAATTAGCAGGAGGACACATATTGGCCCAGCTGTCAACTTTTGGTAATGTTAGATAATTGAGGATTAGTAATGGTTAACTATGCATGAGTTGAAGTATTTGTTAGTTCCTTATCTCCTGCATCTGTTATTTTTGCATGCACTTCTTCTACTGCCTTTCTGTTGCCGAAATCTCTTTTAATCAAAGGAGGAAGAAGCTATAAAGCCAGGTACTGCTGAGCTGTATTCATTCTGGAAAATCTAATGAAATAGAAACTGCCGTAGGCATCGATGCAGAAGAGGAATGTTATCCCCACCCAGACCACTGTCAACAGTTATCTTACTCTTCTCCTTTTCATCTGCTAAACTCTTCTCTACTTAGTTCTATCTCTCAATCTTTCTATTTTTTCCTTAACAGCTGTTCAAACATGTAAAAGGTTCATGACAGTCGAAAATAAACACATTATTCTTAACTTTTTAACTTCTTACTTTTTTACCTAACAATTTTAATTAATTATTCACTTGATGTCGTCTTCAAATTAACATATACAATAATGTAAGCCACAAAATACCTACAATAACTATGTAAAATTTTTATTTTATTTTTATGTTTTTGTAATCAATACTTCATTCACATACGTAATTGCTTATTTTAGATAAAAATTTAGCTGCTTTAAGAAACTGAAAGCACCCTACTACTTTAGTATATTTCTTTCAACAATCTCAAACACCTTCTAAGACTTGAACTACCTTCCCATGCTAGATGGTTTAGTAGCAAATTTTCAGGTAAGATGTCTGTCTCTTTCTGCAAAGCAGGAAAGCATATATGACAGAAAACCAAAAGATTTAAAAATAAGTGCCAATCAGAAAAAAGAAATGGTAGAAACTAATAGTATAAATTATAAGAAGAGCATTTACAGGATTATGTGAAGATTCATACCTTTAAGAAATGCTAAGGCACCAACCTCAAGAAATACTGAAACTATTATTGAGAACAAGATAAAGACCTGCAGAATCAGCATAGAAATCAGTTTTCCTCTTCAAAATTAGAAGTCAGAAGAAAACGAAAAAGCAACTTCTAAGGCCCATTATTGATTAATGGGATTAACAAACATGATAAGTAAATAAACAAATAAGAAAGTAACCAAAAAACAAAAACCTAGACAAGAATATAATTCTCAAACATCTTTTTAAATACACAGAGACACAAACACTCTCAAATAATACACAACTCACAGAGTGAAATGAAGAATCCTGTAGAGTCGGTTGCATAAAACTACAAGCTAGGCACAAAATGGCATAAAGATAACTAAAAACATGGCTTCTCAAAATAAATTTTCTGAAATACTGACTCCTACAGAGTTAGTCACAGAAAACTATGAGCTGATTGTTAATTTGTTATAAAGATAAAGAAACACATTGCCCCGTTTAAATTTATTCTTTGCTTCTATCTCAAAATAAAGTTCATAAAATAAAAAAAAGGAAGACATTGCCTTGTTTACAACTAAAAATATGTTTGGGTATCTATTGGACTCAAGTTCTCGTAACTGTCACCATTAAAGGTTATATGTATTAATAAAAAGGGAAAAGTGATAATGCAGTGAGAGGATGATGGCTATTGGCCCCTGTATGGAGAAAATCTGTACGGACGTGCCTATTAACCCTTGTACAAACAACGGCTTTTTTCTCCTCTCTGCTCGTGGCATCAACGAGCCGTTTGGAGGCATCGTGCTTCTGGCAACCAGAAAGCTCGTAGTCATTGAACGTAAGACATTTATCGTTGGAATTGCGAGGAAGAGGGGGGAAGGCATAAGGGTGAGTGAGAATCGTAAATGGTTCAGATAGCCTATCTCCTTTTGGGAGAAGGAAATTGAGTCGCTCCTGGGTGCTTTCCAGGAACTTTAGTGGACAAAAGGGGAGAAATTTTGGGGGCATAATTTTTCCGGCAAAGACCACAAGCTCTAGTTGGTTTTGGGAGGGAACAGAAGAAGAAAATTTTTGGTTATCACGGAGCAGAGGGGGACGCAAATAGACACATTTTTATCCTAGATGGACCACAGACCAGAGAGTGGTGAAGGATGATGGTGACGCAACACTAGATAATGGGGAGGAAGTTTATGGCACCTAAACATAGAGAGACAAACAATCAGAAAAGACAGGGCCAAGCACAGTGAATGAGGGTGAGAAAATTCAGGCGGTGATACAAACCATCACCCCATGCACAGTGAAGTACCCAAGTTGCCAGGTGGAACTAAAGGTGACTTTGGAGGTTTGATAGGTGAGGAGATATGTTGAAGTGGGCAATGAGTGCAGGAGAGAGGAGCATCGGGTGGGGAAGAGGAGTTCTGAGTTCAAACTGGGTCGAGTGAAATTCTAAGTTCACCAAAATGCAACAAGTGGGTCTGAGAAAGACCTCAAGTGGCTCTCAATAAATCAAGCTCAGTAAATTGATTTAGCCCAAAAAGAGAAGAAACCAAGTCAATTTGAGAAAGGAAAGCGGATCGAACCGAGTGGAAATAGGTAAGGAAGAGAATAGAAGCCCATATAGCCCATGGATAGCAGAAAGGGCTCAAGTTGAAATTGAGAAAAGTGGCAAACACGACGCTCATTGATAGGTGGGGGCAGCGACGATGGATTTTGAGATGTCCTCCGATGAGGATGATAGATACAAAAGCAGGGAAGAGAGTAGCAGGAAAGGGGAGGAGAAGGAGAGAGAATTGGTTATGTAGTCAGGAGAGGAGTGTGGAATAAAGCGTACGGGCAGGATAGTTTGGGAAGGCTAGGTAGGCAAAGTTCAAGCCATTGGCAGTGATCCCACTTGATGTCAATCTGATAGAGGGAATTACCAATGGAAGAAGAGGGTTAGAGCTACAGAAAACCATGTTAGTTGTTAAAGGAGCAAGTAGCAAAAGCGGGGGAGGACCAGGGGATAGGAATGTTGCCACATGGGTCCTTCAAATTATATAAAAAATCAGCTAGTTGTTAAGGGTAAGTTGTAAAGGTCCTCAAAAGCAGGCCATGAATTTGTTTAAGGAGATTGAAAGAAGAAAGAAGGAAAAAGGGGAGGGTAACCGAGCATTATCCATGACAAAGATAAAAACAGGGAGTGGACGTGTCCTAAGAATTTAAGAGGCTGCAATCCACAATTAACTATGATAAGGGAGCGAAGAAGGGAGAGGGGGGAGAAAAGACTTGTCGTTATGATAGGGCGCATTATCTCTTATAATGTGAGATGAATGAATGATCATAAGAAGATGTTAGTGATAAGGAGTGCATGGCAAGATGGAAACCCAAGGTAATCTGTCTCCTAGGAAACTAAAGTAAGCTTCTTCTTCTTCAAAAATAGCTCACAGCATATGAAAAATTAGGGATATTGGATGGGGGAGCTATGATAAGGCTACTGGTGGGGTTGTAGTGAAATAAGGATTCTCTTCAATCTGTTGGCATCATTGTTGGGGACTATATAATTTCGTGCTTACTTGAGAATAGAGGGAATGGGGGGGCTATGGGTGTTCACTAAGGTAATGGCAGGGGTGAGGGCAGGAGAGGGATAATTTGTGGGAGGATTTGGAGGAATGTAAAAGAAAATGGGAGGTCCCATGGGTGGTGATGGGTGATTTCAACATAGTTTTGCATGGATAGAAAGAACAAAACATAACTAATCCAGGATTTGTGTTGAAGAGTTCTGCGAGATTTTAGATAGACTTGATTTAGTGGATTTGCCTCTTGTCGTAGGCAAATGGACTTGGTCTAATTAGATATCAGAACATGCTTGCTCCAGGATTGATTAGATTTCTTATATCGGTAAATTGCCAACTTGACTGCTCTGGGTTAAGTCAGAGACTGTTACAGCAAACCATCCCTGATCATTTCCCAATCTGCTTGGATTCTTATATGCTCAAATGGGAAGTCTTCTCTTTTCGAATTTGAGGATAAGTGGCTTAAAGTCACAAGGTTGCAGAAGAGAATCAAGGATTGGTGGAATGGCATCATGGTGGAGGGCAAGGCAAGTTATAGGACTCTAAAAAGCTTTGGGCGGTTGAGGAAATTGAAAAGTGGTGCAAAGAAGAGTGGAGGGGAGAGTCAATTATTAGTCAATCCTTACATCAAGAATTAGAGAGCCTTGATAGAAGGGGACAGTTATTTGTCTACTGCTGATCAGGCCCATAGAAATTCTATCTTTTTTGACCTGGCAAACAGAATTCAGATGGAAGAAATCTCATGGAGAAAAAGAAACGAGCCAGGTGAATAAAGGTGAGATAGATGGAGATGTGGCTAATCACCAGAGGAGAATTAACTATGTGGAAGAGTTGGAGATTGATGGAGGTGTGGTGAAAGGGAATGAAGAATTGGGGGAGGGGGCCTAAGCCTTCTTCAATCAACTTTATTCTTAAGATTTTTTATGGAGACCAAATTGAATGGCTTGGATTTTTCGTCATTGGATGATCACAGTCATGCAACTCTTGAACAGAAGTTTTTTAAGGAAGAGATTAATGAAAACTTGATGCACTGCAGTAAGAATAAAGCTCCTGTGTCTGACGGATCAAACATAGGTTTCCTTCAAAGGTTTTGGTATGTGATAAAGGATGATATTATTGAACTCTTTAATAATTTCCATTAAATAGGACAGTTCATTAATGGTTTAAATTCTACTTTTCTAATTCTTATCCCAAAGAATGCGAGGGCAACGAGCATTAAGGATTTCAAATCCATCAATCTAGTAGGTAGCGTAAATAAACTTATTGATGAAGTTTTAGCAGTAATAATGCTTTTCTGGGAGGTAAGAAGATTTTAGATGCGGCTTTAATTACGAGTGAAATTGTGGATGAACTGAAACATAAGAATTTAGAGAGAGTTCTTTCCAAACTTGACATGAAAAAAGCCTATGACCATGTGAATTGAGAACTTCTGGATTACATATTAATGAGGATGGATTTTGGAAACAAATGGCGAAAGCGGATCAGATGTTGTATCTCTACAACTACTTTGCTGTTATTGTAAATAGGGTCTTTCTTCAGGGCTACCAGAAGTCTCAGACAAGGAGAGCCTTTGTCTCCGTTTTTGTTCATCATCGTCATGGAGGTTCTCAACAGAATGATTTTGAGGGTCCATGAACTTGAAATATTATGAGATTAAAGGTCAGTGATAAGGAGTGTGTAGAGGAGATTACTGATCTATTTTAACGGATGACACATTGCTTTTATGTGATCCAAATGAGAGAGTTTTGCTAAATATTAGATGCATTTTGTTAAACTTCCAAGTTGTATTGAACCTCAACATTAATCTTGCCAAGTCAGAGTTCGTTAGACTTGGGGATAGGTGGGATGCTAACAGATTAGCTAGTATCCTTGGTTGTAAGAATGTTAATCTGCCAAACAAGCATTTGAACAATGTTTGATCGGTTGGAAAAGAAACTTTCTATCTGGGGGGAAAGACTCACTATCATTAAAAACACTTTGGTCAATATCTCAATTTACTACATGTCTCTCATGACAATCCCCTTAAATGTGGCTAAGAGACTAGAGTCCCACAATGTAAATTTTTATGGGGTGATTCCAAGGAGAAGAGGAAATTTACTTTGTGGCTTCAGACGAGGTTAAGAAGTCTTTTCATCTTGGCAGGCTGGGATTGAGATCTATGGTGGAGGTCAATAGGGCTCTTCAGAGGAAATGGTTATGGAGATTTGTGAAGAAAGATGGCAGTCTCTGTGGAGGGTATTTGAGACAAAATATGAAGCTGAGGAAAAAGGTTGATTCACTAGGCTAACATCTAGACTCATGACAATGGATTATCGAAAAGAATATGCATGGGAAGAAGATAGTTCCGCACTTGCATTAGATGGAGGATTGGTGCAGGGAACAGATACAGGCTATGGCATGACAATTAGATGGAGGGGGGTCCTCTCAAAGATCAGTTTCCTCAAATATACACTAATGCTCGTAATAAAGATGCCTTGATACAGGATGCATACAACAACACTAAGAGGTTTGGGGAGTGGTTTGTGGAGGTCATGAACGAAACTTGATGATTAGGAAATTAGGGAGTATGAAACATTACTCATCTCCCTTTCAAGAGTCAGGATCAATGGGAGTAGAGATAATCCACTCTAGAGCCTTAATACTAAAAGATCTTTCTCTGTAAGGTCTTTTTACAACCATTTGACTAAGAAAGAGACTACCGGAAGAGGCTTCCCTTATAGGCAAATTTGGAAGGTTAACGCATCGTCTAAAGTTGCATTTTTATAACAACACTACAGGGTGGGTTTGGGAAGTGGTCTGCGGAAGTGATGAAAAACCTTGATGATTGGGAAGTTAGGGAGTATGAAACATTACTTCTCTCCTTTCAAGAATCAGAATCAATGGAAGTAGAGATAGTCCATACTGGAGACTTAATACTAAAGGATCTTTCTCTGTAAGGTCTTTTTACAACCATTTGACTAAGAGAGAGACTAGTGGAAGAGGTTTCCATTATAGGCAAACTTGAAAGGTTAATGCATCGTCTAGAGTTGCCTTTTTTTGCTTCGGAGGCTGCCAGAGGTTGCATCTTAACCTTGGAGAAGCTGATCATCAGGAGTAGGATTTTGGTGAATAGTTGTTATATAAGCAAAAAGGATGCGGAGTCATGTAATCATCTACTCTTATGATTCCCATTTGCATTTAGACTATGGACCCTTGCTTTTTTTGGTATTAATTGGGTGATGGTTGGTGCAATGAGGAAAAAAGTTTGGGCATGGAAAGGGATTGGAGGTGAGAGGAGACATGTGAGCCTTATTCTCCTTGCTACTTTTTGGGTGGTGCGAAAGGAAAGGAACATGAGAGCTTTTCTGAACACAAATGTCAAATTTGATAAGGTTAAGGATGGTTAATTCCAGACCCTATGTTTTTTTATTAAAGGTCATCCTATTTATCCTTTTGAGGACCTTGGAGACCTTATTAATACTTTGATTAATATGTAAATACTCTTTTATACATGGATTTGCACCGCCTTGGTGCATGTGAATGAAAACATACATACTTTTTATTTTAAAAAAAAGGTTATATGTATCAATAAAAGGGCATCAAAGAGATGTCATCCATGTTCTCATTGTCTCCTTTTATAAGTGTCACTATTAAAGGTTATATGTATCAATAAAAGAGCACCAAGAGGATGCCATCCATATATATGCAAGAACACAAAGGGGTGCCTTCCAAGGATGACTATTTATAACACAGAAATCCAATCTATTACATAAAACCTTCAACAAAGGAGTGTCCTTTGAACAAAAGGTTTTAATCATCTATCCTTGATTTGAAAAAAATATATATATTAAGCCCCCAATTTGTCAAAATCCTATCCATTTCCTCTGTTGCAGACCACTCAAGAGATCCACAAGGAAATTCAAAAATTGCTCTTTTACCCCCCTTGTAGGCACAAATTCCTAGAAAAAGCAACTAGCACTCTGAGTTGATTGAAGAAAATGTTTGTTTTTTAAATAAGAGTTGATCGAAGATGTTAGACTCCACTTGTTGAAGATAGAATCAATTGTTAAGAATTTTTTCTTCCAATTCTCGGATTGATAATCAAAATCCTCTCCATGATCAAAGGTATACCTCTCCTCCATATAGGTGTCAATTGGAATTTTAAACTCCTTCACTGTACGATTATTTCCAAGAGAAATAAATAGGAAGTTACCTTGTCTTCCAAAGAGGAATCATTTGCCTTTTCTTTTTTTGGAAGAAAGGTAAGAATATATTCATGAAAATCAAGAGGGTGCAAACCCGTATACAAAAATATTTATAAATCAATTAGATCCTCCAAATCCCCACTACTATAAAACGGGTGACTCCTTAACAAAAAACTCAGAATCTTGAACCATAAAAACTTAAATCTATCAAAGTTAGGTTTTGTTCCTTTAAAAGCTCTTAAATTTCTCTTTTCAAAATAACCCAAAAGGTAGCCAAAAGAATAAGCCTTAATCTCTTATCATCTTTGATGCTACTCCAAGCCCATAATTCCTCCTTACTTGTTATTTCAAAAAACAAATTCCTCCCTAGTTGAAGTAGCTATCACCAAGTCCACTCCCAAGAAATCGTAGACCAACAACCAAATCCAATGAGTATACAGACACCACAGAAGAAAGTGGTTGCATCATACTGTAGCATTGTGCTTTCCTTCTTAATTAACCATAAACCAACACCCATTCACTAAAATCTTTTTCCTCTTAATTAACTTGTCCAGAGTAAAAATGTTTTCCCTTATAACTTCCTAAGTGAAGAAGCCACCTAAGGAGTTGCTCTAACCTTCCAAATCAGGTTGGGAGAAAAGTCATCATGATTTCTCGACACTGTATTCAGATGCCAATAAAATGATTTTACCGAGAAGATACCCGATCCATTCAACTTCCAGATTGGTTTGTTTCTATAATCTTGGGACACTTTTATCTTTGTGAGGCACCTCAACAACCTCAAATGTTCATGGATTTTCCAGCATTTAGATTTTTTAGCAGCTCAAACAAAAGAGGAATTATTTGTGTTACAACTTAAACCCATGCTATCCTCCATAATCTAAGACAGCTTTGTGCCGAAAAACATCTCAAAAGGTCTATCTGCACATTTGACTTCAGATTATTAACGGAGGACAATCCCAAACAGCCATTTTTTTCTTCCCAGAGAAATGGCTGTGAACTAAAGCATTCATTCTTCTTCTAAGCTACAGAGAAAAGCTCCAAAAAACAATTCCTGGGTTTCGTGTGTTTTTAAAGATTTTCCTGAGACCAATTGCTTGGGGAAACAATAAAAAATGCTAAGAAATTGTTACTGACTGGAGAACCATTCAACTATCCTTTTAAAGAGCCTTCATGAACTATCTAGAGAAAGTTTTTCTTTATTTTTCATGCAGAAGTACCATGACGAAGAAAAAGAAAGAAAAAAAGCTTCAGGAAAAAATTTGTTGAGCTACAGAAGCACCAGATCAGTTAAAACTAGGCATAAAGAACATGGGACAAGTTCTACGTAGTGGCAATCACACAAGAGACGACACTAAAATCTACTAGTAGCATAAACCGTATGATTACTCACCGAATACTTGTTGGAACCTATCTGCCTCTCAAACACCCTGAAGTAGTATAACAAATAAAGTCCAAACATCAGTTCTGGCGTGGATGAAAAAGCAAAAACTGACATAACTAACTTCCAAAGCCGAAGCTTCCCAAAAATATCCTGCAAAAGAGATGCAAAACGATTGATAAAGATGGATCATGACTTCATCTTAAAGGAGCATGTCACATCTCTCAACAGAATTTTGGAGACACACATCACGAAATGATAAGGGTAATCAATTCATTTCTATAAGGAAAAACAATTGACTCAACTTTATGAAAAAATTATTACACGAATCAAAAATAAGTAGAAAAAAATTATACCTTCATTCCACAATGGGAGCTCTGCACATACCCTCAAATAATATAAAAATAGGAAATGTGGTATTTAAAATTAGACCAACAAAATGAGAAAGGGAAGAGGAGTGAAAATGGCATCTGAACTTATCTTATGTCAAATATCACAACGGGCCAATAAAAATCAAATTTAAGATACAGAAAAAAAGAGTAATGAAACCAAAAAAGGAGTAATGAAACTAAACTATCTACCTAATAGATAATAACGATTATTAGGAACCAATCATGAAGAACATGGCCAAAGGCCGTGCTAATAAGAAAAATGAAGGAATCCAGCATACTTCTAAAATAATTTGGAAGACTGATCCCCAACCTATCATTAAAAGAGCGAAAACCAGTAAATACACATGAGCCACTAATCAAGGAGGCTTTTTAAATTGCATAACTATTAGAAGAAAAGCATCACAAAAGATAAAGCTGACAACTCCACATCTTCATTTCTTTTTATATTAAATAATTTGTCATATCATGCAGCTCATTTACAAGTGGCTTCCAATATTTCAGTCATAACAATATGGTGTTCATTTCTTAGAAATCCAGCCAGTAAGAGTCAAACCTCAGGCTCACCTACAGGGATGCAAGGAGGCAAGCAATTGCCAATATTGCCCTCAGTTACAGAACTCAGTTTAGTTGCAGAAAATTATATTGTGATTTGCGTCATCATCTGCCTATTTTTTTATCCTTTAGATTTTCCCTTTTTGGTAAAGTTACTTGTATCTGTTGCTCTCCATCAATTATTTAACCAAAAAAGAGATGGGAATCTGAAACTTTTCTGCTGTTTTTGCTAGAACTTATAATTTTTTTTTAAATAAAAGAGAAGAGTATTATTATGAACATAGATACCAAGAGAGTATCATCCGTCTACAAAATGATTACATATCAAACAAGTAATCAATGACTATTCCAATACATTCCTAATCTAAAATGTTATGACCCAACAAAATAAAGCCAAAAGTGCGAATCCATCTTATCCCTATTGTTTACAAAGTCAGCTTCTATTCTCTCAAAAACTCTAGCATTTCTTTACTTCCACACAACCCAAAAAATGGTAAATGGAAATAAAAATAAATGTTTTTTTCTTTTTACATATGTCTGCTCACGCCCACAACTCTTTACTTACATTACCCACCATGACCCAATTCATCCCCATAATCCCAAAAACAATGGTCCAAATGCTGTACACAGCTGGGCAACAAAGTAAAATATGATCGCAAGATTTCTCATCAGCTTTGCACATGTAGCATCTATTAACTAAAATGTTGCCTCTTCTCCTCAGCATATCGATGGTCAATATACTTTATCTTGAAGGTTCCCAAGCAAATAAAGTCATTCTAGGAGGGAACTTTGACCCTCCAAATCTGCTTAAAAGATGCTGCCATACCAGCGTCTCCATCTCTCTTGGATAAGTAGTTGTAGTAAGATATCACAGAAAAACCCCTTTTCTTATCCAGCTTCCAAATCCTCCTATCCCTATGGTCCCCTAACTTAATATCAGCCAAACAAAGGAGCAAATTGCAATATTCATCCACTTCCCAATCCCTCAAATTTCTTTTAACCTGTACACTTCACCCACTGCCTCCTCCACCATTCCCATATACCTTCTCCACCAAGATATCCCTCTCACATGCAATAGCAAAATTCGTTGGAAACCTATCTTTCAGCTTGAAGTCCCCTAACCACTCATCCTGCCAGAACCTTATTCCCCCACCATTACCCAGCTGCCACCCAATACACTCCTTAAATCTGCTGCTGCCCCCACTAATTTTCTTCCACAAACTCACCCCATACGGTTTATACTTCCCTCTTTTCCCCCCCATCCCGCTCCCAGTCACCCTATCTAGCCTCCGACACCTTCCTCCATAATATCCCTTCCTCGCTAATAAACCTCCATAGCCATTTACCATGCAGCGCAATGAACTCCGAATAGATCTTAACCCGAGCCATCCCCCATATACTGGTTTCTTCATATCCTCCCACTTCACTAATATATTCCCCTCTTCATCACCCGGAATCTACATTAAATCATTTCAAGTTTTGAAGCAATGCTAATCAGAATTGTTAAGATAGAAATGTAGTATATTGGTAAATTAACTAAGGTGCTCTTGATCAAGGTAAGCCTACCTCCTTTTGATAGAAAATTTCTCTTCCACACTGCGAGCCCCTTCTCAAACATCTCCACTATTGGGTCTCAAGTGTTAGTATCTTTGAATCTCGCTCCAATAGGAAGTCCAAGGTATTTGATTGGCAAGGTAGTAACTTTACACCCCAACACCCCAGCCAAAACTATCTCATCACTCCTATAACCAATTCTAACCATTTCCGTCTTTCTCATATTGGTTCCCAAGGTTTTTGCTGGAACTTATAATGAGCTGCCAGAAATCAATAATTGCCTATTTTATACACTCCAGGGATAATTCATGCTTTTGTTACCGGAAGAACTCCAACAAAACTGCCACCTATTTTGTACGCTCTTAAGGGTTCAGAACAGAGGAACTATTTTTTAAGAATTCACTTGGTGATATATGCTTGGTTCAACTGCAAGAGGAGGAAATTCAATTTCAAATGACTTCCAAGATTTTGTTAGAATTTGAAGTGTATTATTTAATTTCTCTGAGAATTCATTTGGAGTTGAATATTTTTCCTTCTGGAATTAAATTTTCACTCTCATGCCTGAACTAATGATATATTTCCAAATGAATTCAGTAAAAAAAAAGTGCACTTTGCTCCAATCGTATCTTGAAAGGATTTGTGATCACTTCACCAAAATGGCAAGGGCAACCTAGAAACACCTATGAAAATGTTGATTGCCAATAAAATCATAACTCCAAGTTTCCAATCAGAAGTAAGAAGGAAACACTACCAAGTCAATCTCATTATCATTAGTCATGGAGTAACGCCCCCCTTGATGGTCACAGCAAGTGAAAAATGATCTTCAGAAAATAGTAGCTCACTCTTGCCATAAGAATGGGAAGGAGGATGAGATCACAAGGCCCATCCTTTGTAGTTTGTTTGTAAATTTGCTAAGTAATAAAAACGAGTAGGGGAAACACAACACAACTATCATTTTTTCTTTAATTTCAGAATAAGTGAATTATGCAGAAGTATTAAACGCGAAAAATAATTCCAACTATAAACCCTGTTAACCCCTATTTCAAGAATATGGAGAATAAACCATGGCGCAGATGAAAAACAATAAAATCACTTCCATTTCTATGAATTGCCAAAAATAGTCCCTCCGAGATCGAAGCTACAATTAGCAACTAAAACAAATTATTGATTCCGATTCAAGCGACTACAAACAGAATATCACCAAAACTAACTCGAAACTACACAAAACAAGTAATCACGCATCAAAATTCTACCAGAATAAACCCACCACAAGAGTGAATATATATATACGCCAGGAAGCAAGAGGAAGATTGAATAAATTACCTGATACGACAAGGCAACCTTGGCAGACCGACCTTGGATCCCAGCAAGGATGGTCAATAGAACACACACGACGACAAATATTTTCGTAACTGGGGCATTGTCTGCGAAATCGTAGAAATGTCCATCAAAAACACAGAGATAAACAAATCAAAGCAAGCACAAACCGCACGAACGTTCCTAAAAATTCAATAAATCCCTATGCACGTACGTGTAAAGTACACGAATCTGTGTAGACTTTGTACATATTGACGAGATTATTATTGGATACTCACTGAAACCGGAGGGGCCGCCGTTCATCTTCTCAGTTAAAGAGGAAGAACCAACGACCTTCGTAATTCACGACTTCTTCGCTTCGTTCCTCTTATGGAATTTCCCTGCGAGAGTCCTCGCAGCTCGCGCTCCGCTTCTCTTTTCTTTTTTCTTCTTCTTCTTCCTTTTTCCAAGTAAAAGGGAAGGCCGTTGTTATATTATTTTTAAGAGGCCAGGTGGGCGTCGGATTAGTAACTAATTAAATTCTAATTTAACTATAAATTAAGGTTTTATAGATACTTAATTTGAATTAGATAGATTATTAAATTCTCCAAAAAAAAAACAATTTTTTTCTCCTACTTTACTATAATTAATAATAATTAATAATAATAATAACCCATGGGCCGTGGCAATGCTGTTTTTTGGACTTCGAAAGCCCAAATATTCGCTTCCGAAAAAAAGAATCTATTAACGAATTAAGATAAAATAAACCGAAAGAGAAAAACAAATATTATTTTGTTATATAATATTATTTTATTTTTATGTATATATATATATATATAGCTCATGTTTTTCTCGACTCCCCTTCCCGACGCGCCTTTCCATCTTCATTTCAAACTCAAAACATATACAGCCCTATTACGCCTCTCTCTCGTAAATACCTCTCTTGTTTTCACCATGGAAGAAGAGCTCGACCCAGTAGCCTATCATCCATCATCTCGTCAATGGGAAGGAGACTCGGAAAACTCGCGCCAATCGTCCCAACCCTGCAGCGAAACCTATATGATCGGCTTCGTACTCGCCAACATAGTCGGTCTTCAGTACTACTCTGGCCAAATCAATGGTCGGGAAATGGTGGGTCTTATCCGGGAACCATTAAACCCTCACGATAAGAACGCGATCAAAGTCCTCAACACAAGAACCGAGCAGGTCGGTCATATCGAACGGTCCGTGGCCGCGGTACTTGCCCCCTTGGTGGACAAGCACTTGATAATTATTGAAGGTATAGTGCCCAATACCCGGAATAGTGGGAATAAGTTCAAAATTCCTTGTCAAATTCACATTTTTGTAAGACTAGCGATGTGCTCAAGTGTGAGATCATCCATTCAGCGAGCTGGGCTGGTCTTGATTTTGCCTTCGGACCCGTCTTTCGCTCTTTCGGAGGCGGAGGTGGTGAAGGAGAAGATGACGGGGAGAGAGGTCAAAACTTTGGATGAGATTTTCAAGTTGGTTGATGAGAATGTGAGCAAAAAGGCGAAAATGGAAGCTATGGAGCCGCCAAAACAGGTGATAAAATCCCAACTTTTTCAGCACCAGAAAGAGGCACTTGGGTGGTTGTTTCGTATGGAGAATTCTGATGATTTGCCGCCTTTTTGGGAGGAGGAAGATGGGGAATTTATCAATGTGTTGACTAATTACCGGACAGAAATGCGGCCCGAACCTCTGCGTGGTGGCATTTTTGCAGATGATATGGGATTGGGTAAGACTCTAACTCTGCTTTCATTGATTGCTTTAGATAAATATCGCAGAGTAGGTTCGTCAGTTGCTGATAGGAATGTAGCTGTAGAAAATATAAATGATGATAAGCTTTCGGATAGAAGGAAGCGGAAGAGGAGTGTAGTGATCAAGAAAGACAGTGAAGGCCAGAAAGAAAATGAAACTGAGGATGATAAACTAGTTAAGAGAGCAAAAGAGAAAATCATTAAATGTTCTGGGATAAAAACAACTTTAATTGTCTGCTCTCCATCAGTTATTTCAACGTGGGTTACACAACTAGAGGAACATACAGTACCGGGTGGGTTGAAGGTATATTTGTACTACGGGGAAAGGACTCAACAAGTTGAAGAGCTCCAGCAGCATGATATAGTGTTGACCACTTATGGTACTCTGGCTATTGAGGAACCTTCGGAGAAAGGCCCTGCAAAGAATGTGAACTGGTGGCGAGTCATAGTGGATGAGGGACACATGATTAAGAATGTAAATGCTCAACAAAGTCGAGCGGTAGCTAATTTGAGTGCTAGGCATAGGTGGGTTGTTACAGGAACTCCCATCCAAAATGGCTCTTTTGATTTGTTTTCTTTGATGTCCTTTCTGCAATTTGAGCCGTTTTCCATTAGAAGCTATTGGAGAAGACTGATACAACGTCCACTTGATCAAGGCAATAAGAAGGCGCTCTCACGCCTACAGGTAATATCACAGTATCAGTCATGACCTTAACATTTATGGAATAGTTAACGATGTCAAAGCATGCATTTTACAATTGATTTTTTTTCTTTCTTTATAATTTATATATTCTTTGTTTTTCTTGTTGGGTAATTCATTCATGCTATATTTGTTTGTCGGAATGGTTGATGTACTAATTTTTGAGTCACTTTTTCTTTTTCTTTGTATACTTCCAACCTTACCTCAATGATATTAAATTCTTTCATAACTATCACTTTGATTTGACTTGTGTTGTCTTTACTTTGTGCTTTTGTTTGTTTGAGCTTCTCTATTCTCCTGCTTAGATTCAGCTTCAACTGAAACAACATTACAACTCTCTACTCAACGGACTAGCTTCAGCTATGAATGATTAAGAGCTGCCTAGGTTCTGCCAAATAGACCATATAGTGTATCTATTATCATGGTATCTGTGTTCTAGGGTCTTTTGACAAAAAGCTGTCTGCATGAACTCAGACATCAGTTGTTTTGACATTAGTACCTGTTTTTTAAACTCTAATTTCTTGAGCTCACCAAATGAGAAATGTTAAGAGACTTGTGTAGAAAATTTCAGAATGTATAGCTAATATTGAGTATCTACTCAAAATTATTGCTTATGCTCTTATCTTTTCACTGGGCTGGAATTGCTTTGAAGTTTATATGTTCTATCTCCAGTTTAGAGAAATATTTCTAGGACAAAAAGGATGCAGCCTTTGTATACAGCAATTTTGCATGTTTGGATGCAGAAGCACAGAATTGTTTTAGCAAGTAAGAAGAGATCTAAGTAAAGTTATGCATAGGTGCAAATGGATTCCACAAATGGTTGTGGAAACTTTTCAAGAATAAGAAGTTATCTTAGTAATGCTTTGTTGTTATGTCAATTGTAAATTTATGGGTGTTTATTCTTTACATTGATTTGGATGCAATTTACTGTTGTTTTAGGTTCTGATGGCAACTATTTCTTTGCGGAGAACAAAAGACAAGGCCTTGATTGGGTTGCCTCATAAAACTGTAGAGACATGTTATGTTGAACTTTCTGAAGAAGAGCGTGACCTATATGATCACATGGAAAGAGAAGCCAAAGGGCTTGTCCAAAGTCTTATTAGTGGGGGTAGATTGATGCATAATTATTCAGCTGTGCTGACTATTCTTTTGCGCCTTCGCCAGATCTGCACAGATATGGCATTGTGCCCTCCAGATCTTAAGTCTTCAACAAACATTGAAGGTATAGGAACAAATTCAACTTTTTTTTCTTTTTAATCTTTTTTCTTAACACAATTTTAACTGTAGCCGCCTGCTTAGATTAATTATATATATGTCACTTACTGCAAAAAATGTACATGTAAGTCAGCTTTTTCAAGGTTTCAAGTGGAGGATGCATTTGATTATCTACTCTGTCTAGGTGAATTCAAGTTCATTTTCATGTTGAAACACTCAGTTGCTTGTTTCAATCCTTGAAATTTTTTAGATAATGGGTTCCACCTGAGTTTATATGAGTTGCATTTGGTGGTATGCTAGTGTTCTTTTTTACTTTCTGCTTGAAGATTACCAAGAAAAAATGGTTATCCGCAATATATAAGGAATGTTACCATATATGTAATATGCTGTGTCCCTTGAGACAAACCCTCTTTAGATGACTGACCCCAAATATTCTTTTTTTACCCTACAGCACAGGCATCCAATAGTTCTTTTCTGTGTTTTTCTATGTCCTTACCCTTTCTGCTATTATTTCCCAAGTTATTACATGCTGATACTCATTAACTGATTCCAAGCAGATGTATCCAATAACCCAGAGTTATTAAAGAAACTGGTTGCCGTGCTTCAAGATGGTGAAGATTTTGATTGCCCAATTTGTCTTTCTCCGCCAAGTATCACTGTAATTACTTCTTGTGCTCACATCTTTTGCCAAACCTGCATTTTAAAAACCATAGAGCGCAGCAAATCCTCCTGCCCCCTTTGCCGTCATCCTCTATCTCAGTCAGACCTGTTTACAGCCCCTCCTGAATCTTCTGATGCTGACAATAGAGGAATTTCTTCACATAATCAGAAGTCATCCAAGGTCTCTGCTCTATTGAAACTTCTCATTGCATCAAGAGACGAAAACCCAAATACAAAATCAGTCATATTTTCACAATTCCGAAAGATGCTGTTATTGCTCGAAGAGCCACTAAAGGTCGCTGGTTTCAAGATTTTGCGCCTAGATGGTTCAATGACTGCAACGAGACGGGCTAAAGTGATCAAAGACTTTAGTGACTCTGAACCAGGCGAACCTACTGTTTTGCTGGCAAGTCTTAAGGCTTCAGGCACTGGCATAAATCTTACGGCCGCCTCTAGAGTCTACTTGTTAGAGCCATGGTGGAACCCGGCTGTTGAGGAACAGGCTATGGACAGAGTCCACAGAATTGGGCAGAAGGAAGAAGTGAAGGTTGTGAGACTGATTGCCAAGAACAGCATAGAGGAGAGGATACTAGTGCTACAAGAGAAGAAGAGGAACTTAGCAAGAAAAGCTTTTCAAGGGAAGGCCAAGGACCGGAGGGAGGTTAGTATAGATGATGTTCGCACTCTCATGTCTCTGTAGGTTCTTTTTAAACATTTACAGGTAGAAGGCACCCATGGCAGGTCTCCTAATAAATTTTTTTGTCCAGATGATCAAGGAAATGTTTTTTGCTCTTTCCAGATGCAAATGGGTGCATTGTGTATATTTTCGGATAGAATTTGCATTGTGTATAGAATTTTCTCAGAATTTCAGACATGCAAAGCTCATAGGAAAAACTTTTGCTGTGAAGAAAAAAGCTGCTGACAGCATCAAAATGCATATTTAAAAGAAAATATTTTCTCTCTGTTAGTTCCCTTCAACTTTCTGAATTATCTTATTTGAAAGTCAGTGCTGGATTCAATGTGTGCTTGAAATTTCAACTTCATTGCAGGAAATTAAATTTTAAAAATAGAGTGAAGCTTGACTAACTAATAACAACACTAACTGACGTTTAATTCAATGGTTGACATTTCCTGCTTCATTTGGAAGTCAACAAATTGATGATGTCACTTCTGTCTCCAAATTAAACTAGAAATTATTTTGTCAGTTAATCCTCATAAATGAATATTTAATTAATTTTGAGGTAGGTTGACATCGCAGTCAATAATTGATTTATTTTTCCTCACTATTAATTAAATATTAGTTTCTAATATTTAATATTTATTTTAATTTATTCTTTAATATTTTTATTATAATGTGGTCCTATTTGTTTTTATTTATTTCAAATCATCAAATTCTATTTTTTTTTTTTTTTACAATTATAAAAACTAAAATTATTATTGTATATTTAAATTCCTTATCAAAAAATCTTGTCAGTAAATTTTCATTTTCACATCATTTTTGGAGACATCAAAAAATATATATGTCAATATAATAAATTGTTATCGTTAATAGTATAATATATATATATATATATATATATACATACACACACACACACATATATTACATCAATCGCCTTCAGTAGCTCCCATAAATAGACATGATTAAACTGATTACTCCTCTTCAATTAACACCATGCATGCATGCACCAAATTATACTGGATGATAAATAATTTCAATTTTAAAAAAAATGCTATTGATAATCATATATATAATTACATTCGTACACTCTGATTAAAAAAAAATTGAAGTATCTGATAAATACAACAGTAAATTAAGAGTAATAATTCCATCAAGCTGGGATATTGTGATAATTGTATTTTAGGTTTATATTAAGTTTAGAATAAAGTATATAAAAAAAATTTATATCTATACAGTGATATATATATATATATAATATCATCTATTGAATGAATATGTAAATGTCCAAGAAATTTGAGAAAATGAATATATATTATAATGACTTAAGCAATTAAGAGTTTAGGATTTATATTCCTTACACAATAAATCGAGATGCTTAATAAGGTTACGGTAATGTCTATTTGAGAAAGTTTCAATAATTGAATAAATAAATAAATAAAAACAAAATTAAATATCTTATAGAGTTCTTTCGCTGAGCCAACTTTTATTCACAACATTCTTACTGTTCAAAATCTGGATTTTGATCTTGGTAATCTGAAGTGGTTAAATAAGATGGATGAACTATATTAGTGCAGTAATAATATCACGCTTAACACTGATAAGGAAAACTAAACAATGGTAAAAATCGTAAAATAACCAATTAAGTCATTATCTCTTTTAAATAAATTCATTTAATATAGAAACTGTTATTTTCATACTTACTCGTTATGAGTTTTTAAAACCAACATAATGAAAATAATAACCAGATTAGTATTTTATTACACAATTAAATGAACAATAATAGTAAATTTATATTCTTATCCACTTATCAGTACTTCTGGGGTCTACAGTGATCTCCTCCTACACATGGACTTAATATCCAATTTATTAATTAACCGTCCGTTCTCATACCTTGTCCGATAATGAGTGTCAAATATATCACTACCTCAATATCTCATTCAGTACAAGGGTGATCTATATCTCCCAACCCCTTCAAATATGAAATTTTTTAATATCGTTCAACTGAGATAATATTCATAATAGAGTTTTTGTTACGCACCAGATCCGTACACCATTCCCTAGGGTACCCGATGAGCCTTTCATATATATATATATATATATTCACATCATTAACAAATTACTAATTATCTACCAGTATTCCATATTTAGATATCAACAGTAAGTTATGCAAATAGACAATACGCAAATCAAGAAAAACGTAATTATGATATTTGTTTCGAATCAGTCAATAGGTGAGAATAATAAGTCAAATAATTAATAAATGATACAATAATTAAATCAATAAATAATAACAATTTAAGTAATATAAGAATAAGTAGACAATATAACTAGGACAAATATACACTGACTAGTTACTAGCTCCACTAGTAACATGTATTCAATTAATTAGAGACTTTTAATATTTACAAAATACACTGTTATTCGTTATTAGACTTTAATTTACCGTAGCGGGAGAAGTGGTGAATGATTCTTACCCCAAATCGGTATTTGAAATATCAGTTTTTTACTGCACTCCCTGACAGTTCTTGAATTTTCTGAATTTTTTCACAGCATAAATAAAAAATACTCGTTACATATCTCAAAATATCCCAAAAAGACCAAAATGAGCATTTTTTAATTTTTTCAACCGGTTTAGGGTTCTGGCACGGTGGCACCATCATGATCCGGCACTGGCTATGTCGCCACGGCTGCACTTCCTCTCCATCTAGCTATTTATGGCTGATTTAATCAATTATTTTTTATTCATTATAATTGGTTAAGTAATTATTATTTGATTTTATAATTACTTTCGTATTAGTTAAATTTGAACAAGCATTTTAAATTATTATTTTATTATTTAAAAAATTACTATTAACCATATTAAATATAATATTATATTTTTTATTAATACTAAATATTTTAAAGTGAATAAAATATGGGAAGATTTTTAAATAAGTTTATATATTAATTTTATTCGTTATTATTTATTTAATATCAAATTTAAGTTATCTCTAAAATATAAGTAAATAGTTGACGAAAATATTAACAATTATACACTGAGGTAAAAATAACATATTTCATACGTGTTATGTTATATTTCATTGAAATAAAATATTATGTTAAGTATTTTAGTAATTTAAGTAAAATATTTCAGTAAAAGAATAATTTTACATTTAGATTAATGTAAATTATTATCATTAATTCATAAATTAAACTCACGGATTATCATATTTAATTAGAAATTTTAATTATTTTTTAGTTTAATTTAATTAGTTTTTAGTTAATTATCTTTTTGAAATTTAATTTTATAGATATAATAAGTTAAGTTATCTTTCAACACGGTATAGTAATTAAAAATAAAAAATATCAAAAAACAATATTTTGTTAGTTGTCAATTATAAATGAAAAATTTATTTTGAGATTTGCGGATATTAAAAATAGAATTATATATTAAAAATTTTAAAAATTATTCTATATAATTATTATATGTTTAATTTATTAGATACGAACAAATATTTTTTATATATAAAATTATGTAAATATCATAAATAAGAAAATAAGATTATTTCACTAATAACATTTGGATCGGGACAAATTTTAAAATGATCTTATCCGCATATTTATTTTTTTTTTAAATTATAAAAAGGAAAAAAGGAATCCACGTGATCAACGCATAATTTTTTTTTTCTAATTTTAAATTTCCAAAATAAGTTAAAATATTATATTTGGATTTATTACCATTTTTTCAAGAATTAATTCTCAATAACGAAATTTTTTGGTTGTTCTCGTCAATTTTTTTTTATATTTTTCCAATTTTATTATTTTTTTGGTCAATCTTGGCGGGACCCACAAAATTCACATTCGGACAGCAACAACCTTGGTAAGTTGGTATGAGCTACGAAACTGCAAGGTTTTACCTAACCATTTCCGCGTTTTAACTTTTTTACCACAAGTCAAACCTCTTTTTTTTTTTTTTTTTTTTACCGCGAGCGCTCAATAAAGATTGTTTGCGGGACACTACGGTGACCAAATATTTAATATTTTTCCATTGTTTGCGATCGCAATCCACAGCTCCGAATGCTGTCGTGTCAGCATCGGGAGCACCCGTTACGACCACTAAGGCGACAGTGCCGTGACTCTAAACTCAGAAGGACGAGTCGCCGAGTTTTTGAGCGGAACGTTAAAATAAACGCGGCTACTTGGAGCTAGCTATTATTAGCTAACTTCTAACTGCAAACTATGCCGCTACGATTCTTCCACTCAACACGACACACGAGTCTGTCGTATCGGCTCAAAAGAATTAAACGCTCGAGTCAAATATTCAACCCAGCTCCAATTTTTTTTTTTTTTTTTTTGCCTCCATTTCTAATTCAACACCTTTTTCAATTATTAAAAGTATATATTATTATTATCGTAATTATTATTATGAATAAAGTATTGGATTTGGTACTGGGGTGAAAAAAAAAGAAAAGAAAAAAAAGGGTGGGTATTTACGATTTTGGCACAACCAGGTCAAAGAAGAAGACGAGAAATTGCATTAAAGAAAAAAGAAAATAGAAGGAAAGAAAATCTCATCACCAACAGCACAAAAAGCCTTGATTTATTTTTTATTTTATTAGTTTTTTCTTTTTCTAAGGAGGGAGTGGTTTTGTAAATCAGGAAAATTATAATTCAGCACTCGGTCTTCTCTGTATCAAAAAACTTTGTTTAGAGAATTTTTAGTAGTAGAGAAGAGTATTTTGGCTTCTCAGTTTCCTTCTACCCCCTAATAGGCGAAGTTTGATACAGAAAATTCTGGGTTTTTTTTTTTTTTTTTTTTTTTCTGGTAAACCATTTTGTCAGATTCTGGGAAAAACCCCACCAGGGTTTGTTCTTATCTGACGCCGATAATGATTCTTTTTTTATTATCGCAATCTGTAGTCCTATCTTGACGTAATCCATCTGTTCATCATCGGAGAAAAGCCAGTAAAAAAACAGGGAAAAAAAAAAGGAAGCACCCGTAAAATTCAACCGAACCTTTTCGGGTCAAATTTGATAGGAAACTGAAAGGTTTTCTACCATCGATTTGTTTTTTTATTCCTAGTAGTACCTGAAATCGGTTTTTGATTTATGGGTTTAATCCGAAACTGACCAGGAGAAATCGGGTTTTCAATTTTTTTTTTGGGGTGTATCTTTTGAGTTTTGTTCCCTGAATCTTAAAAACGCCGACTTTCGTATATTTGGGTGCCCGGGAAATCATCTGAACTCCGATTCATCGTGCCTAGGTTCGACGTTGATCACATGAAAAACGGAGTTTCAGTTTCTGGGTATTCACTAAAAAGCGATTTCTCGATCTAAGCTGAGTCAAGAATCCGATCAAGTAACTCGGGATTTTTGCAGTCATGGCAACGAAATCGGCGTCACTCGATCACTGGAGGAATTATTTCCGCAGAGCAAACTCGGACATATTTGATATCATCAATCAGGCGATCATGGTGGCAGCTTTGGATTGCCCCAAAGAATTCAGATTGAGGAGAGATCGAATCGCTGAGACGCTTTTTACCTGCAAATTGACTCGCTGCACGGGCTGTGCCCGAGTCGAGCTGGCGGTTCCTGGAGAGGAATACGAGGATGAAACCGATAGAGGCTGCAAGAGCAGCGGCTTGGAGAGGAGCAGTGGTGATGGCGATAATGATGATGATGGTGATTATGGGTTTGAAGAAGGTGGTAGCAAAGAGAGCAAGGCTAACAGTAGCAGAGGAGATGAACTCGTCGACATGAATGTGAACCAGAATGTTAGTAACTATAGCTATGGAGAAGCCGAGGCATTGACTGATGAGATCGAAGAAGGGTCTCAGATTGTTGGGGAAGTCTTGAGGATCAAGGAGATTCTTCTCAACAGAGAGGATGAGGTTTATCTCCATTTTTACTTGAATTGACTGTTACTTAATTTGAGCAGTCCAAATTCTATGGTTTCTTTGTTGAAAATTAGATTGCTTTATTGATTGGTTTCATTTAGTATTTTGAAGAACTATTTTTCTGCCTGTGAGATTGTTATATGTCTTTTAGCTCTAAATGGTTCTTCCTTAAGGATACTTGTTTTGGCTTTTCTACTTACTAATTGCTAATTTGTTGACAAAAATGCTTTTGCAGTCTGATTCAATATTGTTTGAATCCTTGAGGAAGGTCCAGTTGATGGCTTTAAGTGTTGATACTCTTCAGGTTTGCTTGAATTCTGTCCTAGTTTTTTGAATCTTGTCTTCAAAGTTGCAGAAATTTGCAGTTGTCTAACACTCTTGATGTGGTCCTGTGTATCTTCTCACAGGCAACTCAAATTGGAAAGGCTGTTTATGGCCTAAGGAAGCATGGTTCGAAAGAGATTCGTCAACTTGCACGTAAACTCGTCCTGTATGTGTTTGTTGCATGCAGCAATTCTTTTTGTAACGCTGCTGATTACGTTGTTTCCGTTTTCAGTTAATTGAGCTTATTGCCATTTGGCTGAGCATGATAGATATATTTGAGAGAATTCATGCTGTTTTTTCTATATTTATATATTCTTGCATTAAATTTAATATTATCTTCACAATCGGCTTCGTTGATGTCAATCCACCCGATGTTTGTACATTCTAGTCAAATAAGAAAGCAATTCAATTTGATAACGCAGATATGTTATGTCCTTTAATAGTTTGTTTTTCTTGATGTCAGTTAAACCTAAGTCTGCCATTCATGTGTCTTTATCTTTAGAATGCATCAAAGTCTCCCACTTGTAGAAATAGAATGCATAATTTCATCTCTTCTCATCCTGCCTTTCTTGTTTAACTACTTGCCAATTTATTAGTTGGTTTAGTCCTTTAAAACTCTTTTGCTCTTCTTAGACAACTGCACTGCTAGTATTTTATAGACAAATGAACATGCATAACCTATCTCATATTTACTGCATGAGCTATGAAAAGAAATGCTCATCCTTTCTCGGTAGTGAAGTTAATTGGTTGTTTCATTGATCTGCTGGGCTATGCTTGTGAAGTGATCTGGAAAGTTGACTTTCAAAATGAAACGCAGTCTTGTTCAGTATCAATATTTCTAGCTTTCTTTGGATGCAATCTAACTCTGGTTTCTGATATCAGGGAGTGGAAATACTTGGTAGATGAGTGGGTTAATTCTACAAAGCATATTTCACAAGGTAAAAGCTTGTTTTTCATATACTTTTCTTCTGTCCAAATTTATTTTGAAATTAGTTTCTGGGATGAATCTTTTATCACCTAGATCGATTCTTTCCATTATTTGTTCTCTCATTTGCATTTAATCCCCTTTTGACCAACATATAAGAAGATGACACGTTGGACAACTGCACTTACTCTTGATTTTTATAGGTGCAGAAGGTACTCCTGATTCAGTGAATCCTTCTGTTGTCGATGAAGAAGAAGAAGGGCTTCCATCCCCTCCTCTAGATGAAGGAGCTTTCTTTGCCACTCCGACAACAGGAATGGAGCTCTCGCAGGTTTTTATTTCTTTCATCACTTTATTTTAGTTTTTCATATTGCGTTGCAGCTAGAGACTGAACAGATTTTATTTCTTTGCTCCTGCTTCATCCCATGAAGTTCTTTGAGGGCATGGACGATGATGGAAGTGAGTTGAATTGCTATCTTTTATGATTCCCTTAGATAGCATTTTCATTCGGTTCTTAACTCGAATTCCCCATAGATTTGTAATATAATGAATGGGGACTGTTGTTTCAGATCCTCAGAATGGTGGGGAATTCTTGGAGAACCGTGAAAATGAAAGAAAACCTTCACAAGAGAGGCCAAAAGTGATAGAGCCGAAACGACAGACTCCTAGAGAAGCAAATCTAGTTCCAAAGGACAACAGAAGTCAACAAATGAAAAGACAAGAAGCACCTGTAAAGCCTAATAACAACAAGCCTTTGACCACTAATGCTGCACCAAGAAGACCTCCGAGACAAAGTATCGAACAGAAGGTAGATACTGAGTTGAAGTTTCAGCAAAAGCCTAACAAGGTATCACCTCAAAAGAAGCCTCTGAATGGTCAGAAAGATGTGAGTAAAAACGTATCTATGGCTTTTAATTTTCATTGGTGAGTATGTTTATGACCTCTGATCACTCTTCTTTCAGAAACTCAAGTGTTCCGATGAAGATGCTGTTCGAGAGAAACTTGAAGTTACAAAGAGGAAACTTCAAGAGCGGTATCAGGAAGCTGAGAATGGTTCGTCTCTTCTGTTTTAAACTTGTTGTTATACATTCTTATTTTGATGCAAACATATTTCAGGGCATTTCGTATTAAAAACTCGTGAACAAAAAAGTGTAGTTTGTGTTCTAAATTTATCAAATGGTGCAAAAATTTAGAACACCCTAACTTGAATTAATAAAGCTCTATAAATTCTTTATTCAACAGCCAAGAGGCAGCGGACTGTTCAGATAATGCAACTGGAGGACCTCCCTAAGCAGGGACTGGGCCACAAAAATCCACACTTCAGGCAGGGCAACCACAACCGGCATTGGGGAAACGGAAGGCGATAGGTCCTGCAGAAGGGGAGACTGGATTGAATTGCCTTCCAAGTTTCACTTTCCCAGCTGGTTGTCAATAACTCTCAGGTGTATACGATGATACCTTTGACACAATTGAGCTTCAAAAAAATAAAACTTTTTGATTGCCCCAGAAGACCATCTTAAAATTTAAGATGGAAAAGAAAAAAACACAGGAGAAAAAAGAAAAAAAAAAAAAAAATTTGATAATTTCTGGTTCTGCATTTCGGAAAAACATTGAAGCATAGGGACCTTTTGGTTTTCTTTAGCTGTTGGGTAGAAAATAGGGGGGTGGATCCTGGCTTATGGATCAGAATTTAGTGAATCAGAGTAATTGGAAGTAGAGATAGAGGAATGCCTGATTAATTTATGCCCCACCCATTTTGCCAAACAATGCCTAACATTTATTGGTTTTTCCCCTCTTGTTTAAGTCAAACACATAAGCAGAGAACACCCCCCCGCCCCCCCCCCCCACCTCTTTGATCTTTGGTATAGATGACTGCACAGGGACAGAGACTTCCGACTTATAATGTAAGTATGAATGTAAAAAAAAAAAAAAGTATTTGCAGGAAATAATGTTCTTCTCTGAGATCCTATTTCTCATTACTTTATTTACTCCTCCTTTCCATTTTCCCCATGCAGCTTATACCATTAGATTATTATTTTTTTTTATAAAAAAAACATTTTTATTTTTTTAAATAGAAAATTAAATTTATAATTTAAAAAAAAATAATTAACAAATACAGTGAGTGCAATAAGATCTGGAACTCACGAAATGCTTTGCAAGTGGTGGATGACGTGGCAAAAGAAAAAATTAATTTAAAATAAAATTAAAGCTACTTTGGGACGTGTGACGGATGGATGGCAGTTGACAATGGCGATAAGTGTTGGATTTTTTTTTTTTTTTAATTAATAATTTTTTAAAAGAAATTTATAAATGAAACAAATAAATAATTAATGTTTTAAAAAAAAAAAATAAATAAATTCAGAGATATTTTTACGAATATTTTATTAAAATAACGTAGATAATTTAAATTAAATATTAATAAATTTGTTAATATTTTTAAATAGGAATAAGGATAAAATTTGTTAATATTTAATGTTCAAGTTCAGAAATTAAATTAATTCTCAACATTTCTTATTCAATACTCTTGGATTAAAAAGATATACATATATAATTTGATAAGAGTATATAATTTATCATCTACCCATATTTATTAAGCTGTAGTATTACACCTTTCCGTTAAAGAGAAAAATAATTAACAACTAATCCAAATCATTAAACTTCCTAATTATAATCCCAAATTTTCAATTCGGTTGACCTTATCCGCCATCTATTACTTTACTATACACCACTAATGTTATAAATTAAGAAAATTAAATATCGTATAGTCGAGATTGAGTTTCTTTAATTAATTAATTAATTAAAATTATTACAAATATTTTTTTTATGTATTCTTGTTTTTTAATCGTTAAGATATAAAATAATTTAAGTGGGTTTAGTTTGGAAAAAGCAACCCTCTTTTTCTCGATTGTCGTCGAACGATAATACAAGATTAGGAATTAAAATATGTATTATTGTACCCATTAAAAAGTTGACATATATATATATATATAATGCTTCCTTGTCGGCATGGTATTTAAATAAATTATTATTACTTTCCGCAGTCCTATTTGACCAGAGGTTTTTCCGTAAACGATGCCGTATCAATTTACATACGTAATTCCCTCTTAAAATAGTTGCGTGCGTCTTAAAAAAAAAAAAGAACCTAAACGATGCCGTATCAATCTACAAACGTAGTTCCCTCTTAAAATAGTTGCGTACGTGCCTTAAAAAAACAACCTAAACGATGCCGTATCAATTTACAAATGTAATTCCCTCTTAAAATAGTTGCGTGCGTCTTAAAAAAACAACCTAAACGATGCCGTATCAATTTACATACGTAGTTCCCTCTTAAAATAGTTGCGCACGTGCCTTAAAAACAACCTAAATGATTGTAGAGATAGATTTAAGTAATTTCATAAGTGTATTAATGATATGCATAAATATATCATTAGAGAGCAAAATTAGAAAAAGGACGAACAATTCATACTAAGAAATAAATTAAATAATCAAAATGAAATTTTAAAAATAATTATAAAAGATATATTATAATAAATAATTATACATTGTATTATTTTAAAATATTTAAAATTTCCTTATATAAATGGATTAATTAAATTTAAATAGTATAAAATAGATTTATTTATTTATGATTTTATCCTCAGCGCATGACATCACGTGTAACTTATGCGACGGACTGACGGGCGAAGGTGACAAAATGAGTCGTTGCGTCAAGCTGAGGTTAGAAATGACGTAATACAGAACTTGACCATTCTCACTCGTGAAAACTGGCGTGTAGGGCCCAAGGTGTGCCTACCACATGTTACATGTTTTACTCTACATACGCATAGGTCTATTTCCTTTGGTTTTGTATTTAATTTTTAATTTTTAATTATTTTAACTAAATAAGACTCTACGCGCATGTCGTCTTCGTTCACGCGATCAATCGCTTGCTATCGAAGGATTGACATATTCGGATCTAATAAATTTGTCGCAAATGGAATAAAATATATTGACTGATTTGTGCGAATGTTGGTTTCTTTCTATCGATAGATCTTCATTATCGTTCTCAAATATCGAATGATATCCAATAGTTTTTCAGTAATAATATATAAATGTCTCTTGTCTCAAAATATGCATGATGATCTCTTATTTTTTTTTAATTTTTATTTTTTCTTATGCTAAAAAAGAAAATTGAATGTTCGTGTGAACATTAACTTTTAATTTTTTTAACTTATAATAATTATTTTAACTAAATAAGATTTTAATGCGCATGTGGTCTTTATCAGTACGACCAAACATTTGTTACATTATAACTGACAAATTCAGATCTAATATTTCTATCGCGAACGAAATAAATATGTTGAGTGATGGACGAATGCTGATTTTTTTCTGTCGGTGGGTCATGTCAAATTCTCTATTCTGACATGTTTAAGTATCGAATAATTTTCTAACAGTTCTTCACTGATAATATTACGGGTGTCTTTTGATTCAGAAACGTATGTAATGATCTTTTATTTTCTTTTTAATAATTTTTCTTGTCCCGAAAAGAAAAAAAAAATTAATAAAAAAGCTTCGCTCAAAAAACACTAATGTGGTTAAAAAAAAAATGCGGTTGAAAGGTGGGTTTTAGAACCCATTCATTCATACGGCGAGGAGTCTCCTCCTCCCTTGGCCCGTCTTACAACTCCACCGGCGAAGATCTTCCTTTCTCCTGTCATCGTTGCGCCCCAGGTCGTCCTCGTGCTGCCTCCTTCATATGCATCCGTACTCATGATGTATACATATATATAGAGATAGAGAAAGAAATCTATACACGTTATATATATATATATATATATATATAGAGAGAGAGAGAGAGAGAGAGAGAAAAGTGAGACGGGTCTATCTGTGGAAAACTAAATTACTCGTTTATAGGTTGTTGTTGACTAAGCTTGGTAGATTAGTGGAGAACGGACCACAATTCTCAAATACTTCTCACTAAAAAAATCAGCATCTCCAAATCCTCAAGTGGAAAAATCCCAAATTGTTGTGATCCTCCTTTCTCTTCCTCTTGTATTATTGGGTTAATATCCTTTTGATTTGTTTTTGGGTTCTTTCTCTCTAAATTCTGAAAAAGGGTATTTATAATATATATATATATATATGTATATATAAAGCAATAAGGAAATCCCACCAAAACAAAAGCACTTTTCATGCTTCTTATCTAATAACCCAATAATACAAAAGAACTTAAAACACCCTTTTTCCAATTCATCTTACTTTTATATTATCTGAATTTAGTTCTCCCACAATTTTTTTTTTTTTCTCAATTATTTGGCAACTTATATTCTTCTTCAATTTAATTAAACTCGTTTAATATTTGTAATATTCTTAACCTAATTTAGTATTTCTATAAAAGATAGTGAAATTTAGGGTTCTTATCCATTGCTATGTGAATTCCAAATAGTGGTGGGTTGCTTTATTAGTAGTCTTTTAGGTGTCAAAATTTAGGGATTTTTTAGGGGAAAAAAAAAGGGTAACCCACTTCCATAAATATACACACAACACAATTATTTGAGGTGTGTTTGCTTTCCGTCCACATCTCACCCATTGACCCTCTTGTGCTTTTGCTTTTATTTGCCATCTAATAGAAACAGCCAAACACAACCTATTAAAAAATGGTTCCCTTAGGAAATTCAACAAACATATACATATACCCATACACCAATTATGAGAACACCGAGTACAATGAATCTGAGATATTTTGTTCAAAATAATAAGACTGTTTTACAATAACAATTATTTAATTATATTGGCTGCCTATCAATTATACCATTTATTATTATTATTATTATTATTAATTTATTAAATTTTGAGAATTTAATAATTTCACCAATACCCAACTATTTTTTTTTATTAAGCTTTTTTTTTCAATATTTTAAATAAAAGTAAATGGTTTTACATTATTATCAATATTATTAATTATTTATATATATATTACTTGACCCGAGATATACATTAATGGATTTGGTGATTAAAGAAACTAATTAAGATTACGATGAGTTGGTGATTTGAAATGATGTTTTAATCAAACATACATTAAGATTCTCATTTCTCTCAAATTCTTGGAATAATTCCATTTTCACTTTTTTAATTAAAACTTTTTGGTCCACATGCAACACAAACCCCAATCAATTAAATTATATATAAACATTGAACCAAATATATATTTTTAATAATAAATTTTAATTTTAATTTTCTATGTATCAAAACCAAACTCCTTGGTAAACAATTTAAAGATTGTATCACCCTAATTTAGTATTAAAAATCAAACACGATCCGTCAAGATACGAACATTTACAATTTATATATGTGAAATATGATGAAAATCAAATCAAACTATATACAAAAAGTATAAACAACTCGAAACGTATTTAAATTCATAACGAAATAAATATTCTTATTTTGATGTAGATCTTTAAAATCGATATGTGATTTTTTAATTTTTTTTTACTGATAGGATAACAAGAAAAATAAAATTTACGTACGATTTGAAGATTACAACCGTTTTTTTATATCGTCAATTTTTGTTATTTCTCATTATACCAATCATAAAATGAGAAACTATAAATATGTTATCTACGTATATTACAAACTAAAACTTAAGTTCGACGTATTAAATTTCACGATTAATTGATCACTTTTAAACGGGGTCAATAAATTAATAGTATATTACACGCACCAAAATTCACACTAAAATCCAACAAGATAAACTTCACTTATTTAAAATGTAAAAAGGTTAGAAAAGAGAGAGAGTGAAATTGGGACGACAATGAATTTTAACCACCACGTAATTGATACTGAATTATTGGTTCACATAGGGTTTTCGAAATTGCTTCCCACTGGAATTTTAAGGGGGCCACATATAATTTCTAACTTTTTCCGAGGCTCAATATCTTTTCCCTTTGGAATATATATATATATATATATATATATTAACAGTTAAAGATATTCTCGAATCCAAATCTGAATTTTTCTACGAATAACTTTAGAAGCTGATAGAGAATGCATATTCGTATAGTTGTACCGTACAAATTAGGTTTCAAGTATTTTTTAGATTAATTATATTATTTTCTCAACAAAACTAATTCCTTCTAATTTATTCACTTTTAATTTTAAATTAATGCATAAAAAATTAATTACGATATACCCATTTAATTTATAATAAATCTGACATTTATATTTTGTCTTACACTATCATTTTAAGCTAAGGTATATATAAAGTTCCAAGTCTTTTAATTACAATTAATCCGGAAATTAATTACAAATAGTTTCCCGAGAGTTAAAAAGGAGGAAAAAGAAAAGGGTTAGGAATTAATAATGTTAGAACTCTGAAAAAGGAAACTTCACTTGAATAATATATTACGTGCACGATGATAGTAATGGGTAAGGTCATTGGTCAAACGGAATGGAAGATTTGTTGACTTTTTAGTACCTTACGATAAATTTCATGGGGCCCACAAGAGCACTTAAGTAAGTTGTGTTTTTTTTTTTTTTTTTTTTTTTTTCTTGCCGACATGGTAGGAGTATTCTTCAGATTTTAATTTGGTCGGCTCGGGTTCGCGTATCGCACCGCCACGTGCCTTATCTGCTTTGCATCTAGCTGTATGCTTCTTCAGATTCTGTTCTCCAAAATACATGCACGGACAAGCACACGTATATGCTCACACCCGTGTACAAATATATATATATATATATATATGTATAGGAAAGACAGTAAAGAAACATAAAAGGTATGCAAAGTAAATATTTTTGAAAATTAGTCTATATAAAATGTCTTCTCCGCGTGATAGATAATGACCATAAAAAAAAAATTCTTAAACAAATTATCTTTGAAACTTCAGCTAATAAGAAATTCTACAGTACGAATCAAGGGAAAATACTAAGCGTAAATAAATTTTAAATCTGCCAAAACATAACTGTCGCCCCATTTCGATGATGTAAGCACTTCACCCAGGAAAATTTTGTTGGGCCCATATGAAATTAAATTGTACTACAAATGAACAAAGCCCAGAAGCCTTCCAAATTCTCCGTGTATTCCCCGAGGAAAAAAGAAATTGTTTTTGTGAATTCGAATTTCTTCCGAGAGTCCAAGAACTGAGGCAAACAAGAACCTTTTACCATTAATATTGCCAGAGGATAATTACTAACAACTTTTTTAAATAATAAAAGTAATTCATTTCTTTCAAAGATCCAGCAAGCAATTTCTTTTAATTTCTCAAATTTTAATCAAGAAAATTTCTCTCTCGTTTTCCCTCAGCCCTCTTTCAATTTTATTTCTATTCCGCCATTATCTTTTGCAAAAAGGTAATAAAAAAATGGTTTCGATCCAAACTAGGTTACAGTGCCCAGTAGGCTAAGGCAAAACAGAGGGGGGAAAGAAAAAGACAGCGTGGAATCTAGGCTAGATTTAATTATAATAACAAGCAATCAACTGCTGAAATTCTAAACAGAAGAACACCTGCTGGGTGACACTAGTAATAAAAGATATAACAAGGATATGATGAACTCAAAGCAGCTAGAATAAGATATAACTACAACCAAACATTTGATGAAATTCCACCATACTTCTTCTTCCACAGGTCGCCAATACTTAGAGATTTGGGGAGCAAAGGAACAATTTTCCTTTCACCGGCCCAAGCAGATGTTGACCTGACCCAACCATCTTAAGCAAGTACAAACTCCATAACAAATATCTTTCATTCATATATGGAACAAATAGGGGAGTATATATGATATACCATAATGCTGCAATAACGGGGCTCCACAGCTTTATACTGAATATAATTTTATATCTCATTTACATCTGTTCCAGTTCCTCTTCCTCTTCCTCATCCTCATATTCGCCTTCCTCGTCCGCGGTGGCATCCTGATACTGCTGATACTCAGACACAAGATCATTCATATTGCTCTCGGCTTCTGTGAACTCCATCTCATCCATACCTTCGCCAGTGTACCAATGCAAGAAAGCCTTTCTCCTAAACATGGCAGTGAATTGCTCGCTCACTCTCCTAAACATTTCCTGGATGGATGTTGAGTTTCCAATAAAGGTGGATGCCATGGAGAGGCCTCTAGGTGGAATATCACACACACTGGATTTCACATTGTTAGGAATCCATTCCACAAAGTATGAAGAGTTCTTATTCTGGACGTTGATCATTTGTTCATCCACTTCTTTGGTACTCATCTTTCCTCTGAACATGGCTGAGGCAGTCAGGTAGCGACCATGCCTTGGGTCAGCAGCACACATCATGTTCTTGGCATCCCACATCTGCTGGGTCAGCTCTGGGACGGTCAAGGCACGGTACTGTTGGGAACCACGGGAGGTCAGAGGAGCAAACCCCACCATGAAGAAGTGGAGACGAGGGAAGGGGATCAGGTTCACAGCCAATTTGCGGAGATCAGAATTGAGTTGACCAGGGAACCGGAGGCAGCATGTTACGCCACTCATGGTTGCAGAAATCAAGTGATTCAGGTCACCAACTGTAAGAATATAACTGAAGTCAGCCTCATTTGGGGCATAGAGTAAAATAACCAGAAGACTAAATATCATGATTAAAAGAGTAGGAAAGAAACAAAAATATCAGTAAAACCTAAATATCTTTTGCACGGTAAAAACCAAATTCAAAAGGAAATTTACATTTCTTGCAAGTGGATTAAAAATTTGAAATTAATAGTCAAATTTATGCAGAAAATTTACCTTGTCAGGTAGGGTTTATTGCATCACAGAACTTTCAACTAATAAAATTTATAGCATACAAAGTACCGGTCAAGAAATCTTGCTAAAAGAAAAAGACCATGATAATTCTAAAAGTGAAGTACAGGTTAAAAGTCCCACTAATGATTACGTCAATCTAGCTAAATTTCTCTCAAAAAAGATTAATTATGTCAGTTCAAACCACAAAGGGCATGGACCCCATGCATAGAACCACAAAGATGCAACAGCAGCTGGCACATTGAACTTGCAGGGAAAATAATCAGAAGAAACATATCAAGGACTTTTTCATGTTAACTTACAGCTCGGGGTGGTCAGTTTAAGAGTCCTGAAGCAGATATCATATAATGCCTCATTATCCAAGACCATGCACTCATCTGCATTCTCAACAAGCTGGTGCACAGAAAGGGTAGCATTATATGGCTCAACAACTGTATCAGAGACCTTTGGTGATGGAAATACAGAGAAGGTAAGCATCATCCTATCAGGGTACTCCTCCCTGATTTTTGAGATAAGCAAAGTACCCATTCCAGAACCAGTTCCTCCACCCAGTGAGTGACACACCTGAAAACCTGCAGTGATGGATAACATTTTGGCATGAATCACCCATTAAAATTAACAAAATATCAAAAACCAATTCAATATTTCTGTCATAGCTGTTACTAAGACAAATAACAAGGCATTAACAGGTATATAATATAGCTAGAGAAAACATAACAGTAATATTCTCACTTCATATTCCAAATAACGACACTCCACAAAGTGAATCATATACCTTGAAGACAGTCACAATTCTCAGCCTCCTTTCTGACAACATCAAGCACTGCATCAATAAGCTCTGCCCCTTCAGTGTAATGCCCCTTTGCCCAGTTGTTTCCAGCACCAGATTGCCCAAAAACAAAGTTATCAGGCCTGAAAATCTGTCCGTATGGACCAGAGCGGACACTATCCATGGTGCCTGGTTCCAAGTCCATAAGTACTGCTCGAGGAACAAACCTTCCACAAGAAGCCTCGTTATAGTATACGTTGACTCTCTCCAGCTGAAGATCTGAAGAGCCAACATAACTTCCTGTTGGATCGATGCCATGTTCATCACAGACAACTTCCCAGAACTTAGAGCCAATCTGGTTACCACACTGTCCACCTTGAACATGAAGGATCTCTCTCATTTTTACCTGAATTGTAAGTGCAGAAAGTTTAAAGGCATTGTTCAAAATTCAACCAAAATAATTACACAGAGAATTTAATATCAAGGGTGATACTGTTGAATTTAAAAGTAAAAATACTTGCATTCCATAGATCAACTTTAATTGCGTCAAGAAGGAATTGTGAATATACTACATTTATCTAGCTGTACTAAGAAATCAAGTTGATCTCGAAGCAAAAAGCAAATAACTGCCAACCAAAACATTAAATCTAAATATAGCATACAGAATTAGTCTAAATCATGGCAAGACAAGCACAATTAATGTGTTAAATCTGTTTATCCTACTTCACAAGACAAAAAAGAAACATAATAATGCAAAACAGTGCGAAATCTACTTGAATCGGGACACCTCTACAAATTATGAACACTCTCTAGCCTACGTGAAGTTGCAGATCATTAAAATTCAAACTATTCAAGACACTGCCAGAAGCGCCGAGCACCAAGACAAAAATTGACATACAATTCCTACGTACAGAACAAAAAGACAGAAAATGGCTAAACCTCAAATAGATCTGGAAATTTTTCGCAGGGAGCAAACAAAACTCAGTTGAATCAGGAAAAGTAACATCGAACTCCACAAATCCAATAATACTGTTCAATCTTCTCGAATTCATTAATCCAATAACTGAAGTACATGCAAAAAATAAGAAATTTAACAAGAAAATAAACAACATAAAGACCAAATCCAGATAAACATAAGCTAAATCATACATAAAGGAAGCATGAACTTCACAATGCAGAGATCCACGAGATGCACCAGACAGTTAAAGATATATGAAGTGAATTGATAGTAAACGATAATGTAGCAGTTCAAAATTCGAGATCTAGCGTGAAAAATTTTGAGAACAGAAACTAACCTCTCGTAGATCTAGGACTGCTTCAAAAATCTACTATCGAGGAGCGGAGCAGTAGAGTGAAGAAATGAGATTTTTTTGGGTGAGGAAATGTGTCCTAAAGAGTGGATTATATATGCAGGGTGAGAGTGAGGATAGTGAAAGGGTGAGATCGGACGGTCTGCGTTGGTTCCCTCCATTTTAGATGTGCACCGTTGGATGCCGTTGGATGGGTAATGTGGACGGTAAAGATGGGCTTCTATACGGTGTGTGATTAGCGAGGGATTTGATTTTTAAATTGGTTTGAAATTTATGGACAAATATACCCTTCGTTGAAGTGACAGGACTGTCCCCTGTCTTTGACCAGAGACGGTGCGGATGACGAATTTTTTTATTTTCACTGTACAAGAATAGAGTCGCATTTTACTTAATTTTTAAAATTGATTAAATTATTTATTTATATTAATTAAATAATTAAATTATGCTTTTTATATAGGAAATATTTACGTACATCAATAAAATTCAAATTTATAAAAAAAAAATGATAAAATTTGAAGATAAGGGTAGAACTGTAAATTGATTAGGCCACCATTTTCTTTACTGGAAGATTTGTTAACCTGTGACCAACGGAATATCTTAATTAGTTACGCCTGGGGATCCAGTACACGTCATCATCTCTAACCAGTATGTTCTCATCCAACTAGGTGTCACGTGAAATACACCCCACGGCCAATCCCCACTGTTTCCGTCACCACTCGCTTCTAGGAGCGTGGGACTAGCAATTTGGGAAAAAAGAAGAAGACAGAGGTGGTCTTAAGAATTTGCAGCAGAGCACGTGAGATTGGCGTTGGTGACATGTGATTCGCTACTGCCTAAGACGATACCTTTTTTTTTTTTTTTTTTTTTTTTTTTAACGTTTATTGAATACAAAATTTAGTGTCAATTATTAATTTAATCTCCTAAATTATATTATGTTATTACAATTAGATCGTATAATATATAATTAAAATTAATTTGGTTGACAAAACTTTTTCAAAAAGTTCAAAAAAGTCAGTTGATTGTGCTAACGAAATATAACAATACATAAAATTTTGAAACACAAACAAAATATTCAAAATTGTAATTCTTATACACTAAAATTTTAATGCATATTACGGTGTATTACAAAAAAAATCTAAAACTACATACATGAATCGTATTTCGTAATAGTAATAAATAATTTACGGGTACTTGAAAATCGAGTAAAAATATGATAATTTTAAAATTAATTAATACAATTGAATAAGCTTTATAGCTAACTATAATTTAACTGTGGTAAAATATTAACCACGCTCTATTGTTAACGATGGTGAGTGAGATCAGATCTAAAATCCAAAATTCTTATATAATGCTTGCTTAACGTTGTGGTTTAAGCATCTTACGTTTGTCTCAACTACTCTACTTTAAAATATTATATAATTTATCGAATTTTGTAAAGATAGATTATTGTGGTCCATCATAAATAAATTACCAAAAGCATATGCTATTGGTTCTATCATTTTAATGTCTTCATTTAAAAAATATATATATATAATTATGTTGATTTAAATACTTATCTTACAACTAATTATATTTTTAAAAAATTAATTCCATTTTAATTATTCCTCATAATTTAGAATAATTATTGGTTTTTGGGTAAAAATATATATTCTAAGCATATTATTAACACTATAAATTATTTAATATTACTTTATTTTAACCATAATAAAGCTGGAAAATAAAATATATATATATATAATTTCATATTTAGGCTCCACAGTGAAATTCTGAAAATTAAAAATCGATTTTCAAGAGTTAGACTAATTTGGGTCATGGACCCCGTTAATAAGCGTAATTATATTGTATGTAATATGACTAAAGATAAATAAGTAAAGTTTTTGTAGGCGTCTTGTTAATAAAAATATAATTTTTTATTTGGTCCACATTTAAAATTTTATTATAATTAGTTATTTATTTAATTTTTAAAAATTTTGTCAAATGCTTTAAATAAATTATAATTAAAATAAATATAATTTAAAATAATATTAAATAACAAATATATAATATTATAAATATAAAATATTAAATATTTATTAATCAAATTTAATTATTTTATAATAAATTATACATATAATAAAATAAAATACGAGCAATAATAGTGAGATTAATGATAAATTTTTCGTAACAAAATAACGAAATGGCTAATGATATAATTATCTAATTAATTATGACTTTATTATTTCATTGTTAATTTTTATCTAGTTAAAGTAACTAAGAACTCCGAATTGAAGTAATATTATCGAACCCTAAGAACTATTCCGAGCCTTATGTTATTAATTAATTACATATTTTTACCGGCCGTATACACGGTGGATTACGATAGATTACGGGGTCACCTACCTCGGCGCTCATGTTGAAGACACGTCACCTTAGGTGGGCTAAAACCATCCAATGACACTGGCCCATTTATGATCAATCAGAGATTTCATTTTGGACCCACCCACCACTAACCTCTTGAACCCAACGAAATTCATCAAACGAATTTTGGGCCGTCTATTTTTAGTTTCGAGACATTTCAAGTTCAATCCAAACCAGTTAATTTTACATTTACAAACTTAATTACTTGTTTTATGTCACTTCAACTTTTAATTGTTTGTTCGAGTTAGTATTCACTCCCGTAATATTTAATATAATTAAAATTTTAATTTTTACTGCTAAAGATTAGAGATTTCACTTGGTGTAATAATAAAATATATGTTACGTTATAATTAAAAAGACATTTAATAATTGTCATAGATATAATAAACCGATGTATGTATGTATTGATGAAATGCGTATGGCGTACAAAATATACTGCGTGAATCTTGCTTTCGCCTAAAGCAAGATTCACATGTATTATTACGATTTTTATATATAATTACGATTTACACATGTATCGCCCGACCCGACCCGACCCGACCCGAACCGGGGCAAGACAGAGGTGGTGGGTGAGCGCTAATCATGGGTTTGCTGGAGCTTTAGTGTACTGGTTAAGGAGCATTAATGATTAGAGACAATTAGGCTCTTCTCCAATTCCACCAACCCCACTCTTCCTTTCTAATTACTTAATTAAACACTTTTCTTAAACTTTAATCAATTCCGTTCTTTTTAACTAATTGCCGTTAGTTATAGTTTAATTCTCTCCCAACTATCCCACGCGCCCCGCGCCACGCGCATGTCCTCGACAGATATTTTTCTTTTTTTTTATTTTTTACTTTCTAAAGTTCTACGTTGATCCTCACGCTCTGTCACTCGACTCAATATCTTTCCTCTGTTCTTCCTTTTTTGCTCATTATATATTATAATTATATTTAATAATTATAATATCTGTCCCGGCAATATACATCACCTAATTTCCAACTGTAAATACGCAGTTCATTAACAACATAATTAAGTTTAAATCATGATTAATAAGTGAAAAGTAAATAAAATTAAGAAACATTATTATTATTTCATTTTGTTTAATAAAAAGGTTGTTGATGGGTTAAACAGACTTTGTGTCCTGTTGATTTTAACAACGGTAGCTGAGAATTACAACTACTCTACAGAATAATTAACCTACTTACACATATATAATTAATAAAAAATTGGTGAAATTTGATTTGGAATGACGTGGAATATTATTAATAATATATTAGAAATAAAAATTTGAATATGTTACATTAATTTATATAATATTCATTTTGTGACAACCCAAAACTATTTTTATTATAAGATAATACATTATTTATTTTTTTCACATCAAATAAAATATTTATAATTTTTCAACCAAATCACTCATATCTATTAATTCAACAGATAAATCAATTATCGTACAATGAATAATTTTATAATTAAATAAACTATTCAACTATCACTACACACATAAAAGTTTCAACATTATTTCAATACTGTAAGTGTATTATTATGTCTCATTATGATTGATAACATCTTGTTATTTTTAAGTCTAGTGCTCCGTTGCCAAGTTCTCTATTTTCGGTTTATGTCTAAAAGCATCTGAAATTAGAGTAATGAGTATACATAACCCACTAAGATTAAATTTTGAAACTAAACTAATGGATGACAATTAAATGACTTCCCTCCTTATTATCATTTCATTTATTTATATCATTGTGTTTTTCTTATTTGATAACTATTAAACAACGACACTAATCCCTTATAAACTTACCTAACCCCTTAATGTTAGCCCCTTGTTCTCTCAATCACATAACGGACCTGCACTCTACCTCTTTTGTTTTAACCACAGCACCTTACTAACTCGACACCATTCCAATAGTCCTTATGCCACAACCATACGCTATCTCAATCAACCTCATCCTTGTCATACCTCTCATCACGCATCGGTCAACCAAGACCACGCATGCACACTCTCGTTGCATCCCAGGGCCCCGCCCCAACAGGAAACACAATTCTCGTATTGGTTGTTATATAGCTCCGTGCACTACCGCACAACAACATCAAATACACACCGTTATTCCTGAGATTATGACCATTGAATGGCCCTACTGAACTCCACCAACGTCGGCCACACAACCTCCCAAACATCTGACTAGGGGAATGCCCAATCGACCACTGAGTGGCCATACATACAACATGTCACTATGCATCATATCGACACATCATATTTGCAAGCATCGGCCAAACGCTTTGCACACACACAACTCACACACACACACACACAGCGTGCCACTGATTTCCACACCAATATACCAGAATCCCCCAACATCGACCAATAGGCCTCCCACACCTAACTTAAGTACCTATACATACACATACCATAAAGTACCCAACCTACTCACTGTATCACGTAAATCCCACTCGACCTACAACTTCATACATACAGCCCATAAACCACTATCCATGCACAACAGTAAGAGTCATTATCGGCAAGTAGCCCTACACACACATAATTGTACCTACACTCACCATCGATCACCGTCACCTGTACTTATATCTATACAACAATGCATCACACTCTCACAGTGACCTCATCCCTCAGTTACACACAACTCATCATCCATAAGCTCTGTTCTTGTCCTCACTACATCTTTCGTTCACTCCTCTCCCTCACACAACCGACTGCTCACACGTACACCCCTCTATACCGCTTACTCCCTTTTTTTTTTCTCAAACCTTGACCACTCTTTTACTTCATCAGCTAACACCGCGCATCGACTTCCATCTCCTTGACGAGGAGCATCTTCATGAACCTATACACACAATCTAACCAAGTTTGCCCTAAATTAGTTTAGAATTTCCAAATTTTTATTACCTTTTGCTTCCATTCTCCTATGTCTCCCAAAGTTACCGCAACATCACCTCATTCTCGAATTTATAAACAGTTATTCTTCCTCACTCGCCTATGATTACTGTTTTTCTCACAATTGTCTCCCTCTCTCACTCCCACACTCTCTGATTTTCCCTTTATTTTCTTTCTTCTCCTCCTTCCCTCTCTGCCCAATGCCCCCTTTTTATACCTATCCCAAACTCACATCCCAACCGTTGATTCCACCCATTTCATCCTAACTGTCCATCTCATTCTCCCTCAACGATCTAGACTATTACACATTTAATATTATGTACACAAATTATTGTTTTAACATAAAAAGTTAAAATTAAATAATATTTTTACTAAATTTTATTTTTTTAATATATAAATTAAACTTTTTGGAGAAATTGTTCATATAATATGGAACTAAAAAACATAAAAAATAATATGAGATATTGACTTCTCTTTTGAGTGTGTTTCCACTTTAAGCACCAAGTCTCCATGCAAAAACTCTATTGTACATTTTTTGCATGTGACTTTGGGCCCATAATTCTTTATTTGCTTATTTTTGTCATATTTTATTTTTATTTAATATTAAAATTTTACTTAAAATAAAATAAATGCTTATATTATAAATTAATATCTCCAAACACACATAAACTTCTACATTTTAATGTTATTATTTTTAATATAAAAAAATTAAATATAAAATTATATTATTTTAATTCTTATAAATTTAAAATTTTACGAATTTTTTTTTTTATAATATAAAAATAATTTCATTATTTAAAAAAAAAATGATGTAATTAAAGGATTTAATTCATTATAGAGAAGGACGCCCCAAACAAGGTAATGAGATGGAGACCCTACAACCAAACACGCCCCCGCCAATCATCCAGGCTTTGAAAATCCAGTCCCACACGCACCATTCTACGCGCCGCTTTTGACTAGGCTTCCTCGCTTCGTTGCCTCAAAACCCAGGCCCACCTGCTTCCGTCTGTTTTTTATCTACTTTAAATTTTGTCAATTATAAATACCTTAATTTAATTATTTAAAGATTTTAAATATAATAAATTAATATAAAATATATATTTAAATAAAATTTCAATCTTATTTTAATTATTCTGATTTCAATATTTATATATAATTAAAGATTTTAAATATAATAAATTAACATAAAAAATATAAAATACATATTTAAATAAAATTTTAATAAAAAATTATAACATATCGTTAAATTGATTAATATATATTATTAGTCGAAGTTTTTAAAAAAAAATATTAATTAATATTTTTTTACAAAATTATTAATAATTAAAAATTCATTTATTTTTCTATTTATTTTTATTTTTATCTATACTTATTTATATAAATTATAGATAAAATATTTTTAATTTTAAAAAACACAAAAATGATTTAAAAAAAAAAGAGAGGTATGTATGTATTTTATCCTTACGGGCGTGTGGTGCACGACAGAGAAGGGGAGTGGAGAAGCGCGTGGGGAATATATGGGAGAATCGTTAAATACAAATGGGGAGTAGACACTCCTAGCAGAAATTACAATGATGATGTGAAAGAAGAAGAAAAAAAAAAAAAGAGTAAACATGAAAACCAGTTGTTGAGAGAGGAGACAGAGAAGTCAGGCACAGAACCTTTTCTTTTTTCTCCCCTCCTTTTCTTTTTTTTTCTCTCTCTCTCTCTCTCGCTCTCTCTGTCTTGCTTTTCAAAAAGCATCCTTCCATAGACCATCTGTTATATTCTTCTTCTTCTGCTTACATTATTTTTTCTCTTCGCAATTCTAGTCTCCTCTCTCTCTCTCTCTCTCGTGGTGCTCTTTGTTCGCCTGCACCTTGCAGTCAACAACTGGGGGAATCCAGAAACACATATACTGCTGTTTCCACATTTGTTTTACTTTCTTGTTTTGGAGTCTGCTCAAAGCACATTGTGGTGTAATCTGTGAGTGCTGCTTTGTTTTCTCGCACATTGTTTGGCAACTTTCCCTTTTCTGCTTATTTGGATTTTCTTTGCTTTGATTTTCCCATGTAAGTTTTAAGACTTCAGAATGTTGAATTTAGGACATTTTCTATTATTTTCTGCTAGCAAATCCAGCTGCTTGATTTTCGATTGGTTTTTTTTTTTTTGCGGTGATTTTAAGAAGTTGGGTTTTTAATGTGTATATGAATTTTATGTGATGAAATTTATGCTGTATGCTCTACCTTATGAAATGAAGAAATTTTGTGTGACAAAATTGTTGATGTGGGGTCGTTAATGGAGAGATTTAAGTAACGAGTTGGGATGTGCTAACAACATTTTGTGAAGTAAGAGCTGATAGTTGGTGGAGGTGGTGGAAATTACCTCTGATTACTTAAAATGGAAATGCATTTAGCTAATCAATTCACAGTTTCATTGAAATCTTTTATTGATCTCTCAGTGTGGTCTATAAAACTCTTGCTTTCTTTCTTGGTCTACGGTAAAATGCAGATTTGATCAGAACTAGTTTCCTATTATGAAGCTTAAAAGTAACCTCTCTTTATTTTTTTTCCTCTTTAATGTTTGGAGCTGCCAGAAGCAGTTGGAGACTCTTGCAGGATATATCTGGATAGCAAGTTTTGCAGACTCATGAGTACTTGGATTTCTGTACTTTAGATTCTAACCCAAAAATATTGGTGATAGGTAAAGTTGTCCAACAGATGAGCTGTTACAGATCCTTGTACTGTGTTTGATCCTAAGTTGCACGATTTAGTTGACAAAAAAATGAACTGAAATACCATTTCAGAGATTTTTTTTTTTGAAATAAATATACCATTTTAGAGATAGTTCCGACTTTCTCTTGATCCCTCGGTTGATTATGAGTGATGTCTTCTTTCTATTGTTGAGTTTGTATTCTTCCGTTGTTGATGGTTTGCCAAGGCCTTTCTGTTGCTTATCCTCAGCATTCTATTGATATTGGAACATGTGCAAATTTTTCTATGACAAGATTATGTCCTGAATTGTTAAGAAGATTTGATGTTTAATAATATCAACAGAGGTCCAATCTTAAAGTTTTTTTATGTTTCTTTTTTAGCAGAAAATGACGAAGATTAGTCCTGAGGTTGAAGAAATGATGCAGATTGAACCAGTGCTGGCAGTTTCAGCAGATGTGAGCTTCTCTTCTAATTGTTTTCCCAAGTATAAATTAGGACCTGATAATCAGATAGTGGAGGTACCAAAGGAGGATGACAGGGGCCCATCCTTGAAGGAAGTTGTTGAAAGGGAAACAATGCAACTGTCAGAGCAGCACAAGCGGCTTTCAGTTCGTGACCTTGCCAGTAAATTTGACAAGAACTTGGCTGCAGCTGCTAAGTTGGCTGATGAGGTTTTTCAATAGTTTTAGATATTTTCTCAAATGATTTGTATTTTATAGTCTTTGTTTCTGCATGTACATTGAAGCTCCAAGAATTCTTTTTCCACTGCTCAATGCCCTCCTCGGTCTTGATATTTGAATCAATAGCCTGCATACCTTTCTATACAGTTTCAATGCTTCCTTCTTTTTTTGTCCCTTTAACTCTCCTTCTCTCCATCTGTGAAAAGTATGAGATGGACGAATGAAGGTGATAAACTGTGTTGTGCTGAGTTCTTTCCATAGAGATTTCTGAAAAGAATTGATTTTCTCTCCACCGCATAGAGGGTTTTTTATTTCTAATTCAGAGGCTATATGTAATGCCTTTTTGCATAGGTTCATCCATGTCAGATTTTGTCTATTCAATCTCCTGCGCTGTTTTGTTTTTAATTCTTGAGTCCGGAAAGGGTAGTAAATCTGATCGATAACTTAATTTTTTTCTCATCTTGTTTGGAATTCAGGCAAAGCTAAGAGAGGTTGCTTCTTTGGAAGGACATGTTTTGTTGAAGAAGCTTAGAGATGCATTAGAATCACTGAGAGGCCGTATGACAGGAAGAAACAAGGAAGATGTCGAGAAAGCCATCTCTATGGTTAGTTATTTTTTTTGGACGCTTTGTAATATTAGTTCCACCTGCTGTATGTTTGAAACCTTCATCAGAAATCAAGGGCTTTTATTTTCATCTATCAGAAATATGATTTCACTTATTTAATTATTTTTCTTTTTTTGTTTTAGTCAGTGGTCAGTCATATGTTTGTCTCTTTTCTACCAGTATACAAACCAAAGACAACATCTTGCAGCATGTTAAAAAACTAGTTATTAAAATCTAGTGTTATTGCATTCTAGGAAATATAAGAAATATTTTTTTTTGTTGAGAGTCCTTGTGAAACATTACATGGCTGTTTTTGTAGTGAATAGAGACCCCATATTTTCTGGAACACTTCAAATCGAGGAACTGTATAATCTTGTTAAATGAGAAGCAAACAACTTGGGAAGGTCTAGAATGTATTTTTCGGCTGAACCACATTAACTTTGTTATTATGTGGTGTGTGATTGATTCCATGTTTGACATTAACTTTTGTTATTCACTTGCATAAGACATCACACACTGACAAAAGCAAATTCATATGAATATGATTCTGAATATATTTGCAATACAAGGTGCAATATGGTTCTAAATTTGTTGGCTGTGACCTTCTCCCACAGGTTGAGGCTCTTGCAGTTAAGTTGACTCAGAAAGAAGGGGAACTGATTCAAGAAAAGTTTGAAGTGAAAAAACTAGCAAACTTTCTCAAACAGGTCATTTCAGTTTTCTTTTTCATTTGATATTATCATTTAAATTTGTGCTTTTAATGCACATTGATGTTTGACATAATGACAGCTACCGGTTACATGAATTTCAAATACCTCTTTTCTGCCTAAAATTTGTAATGGCTGATATTAGGGTCTGATAGTAGATTTCATAACATGGAATGTGTGGATATAAAATCTTTAATGGGCAAACATGGATTCCATTTTGTAGATTAATTTCATATTACATACAAATGAAACATTTCGTTTGGATGTTCTGAGCAAAACCAGTGTGTCTTTTGCATCTTTGGCATTTACTGTGGAGGCAACTGTACAGTGCTGTTGGAATGTATGATATATAGAGGCTTTTCTCAGTGAGCGACTGGAGTTTCATTTAAACTTTTGATCTTACTATTAGTGAACAAAGAAAAATGGTCCTTGCCATTACTCAGTCTTTACGTGCACTGCATGTGCTTTTGGTGATTTTTTGTTCTGGTAGCTTTTTGTGATACAAAATTTTATCTTGATTTTCGCGTTCTAGATTTTATTTTTCAACAATTTGCTATTTCTTCCATTCACAGTTCTTTTTTTCTTGGTGTTACTTTCTTGTAAATTGCTATTTTCTATTTTTTTCTGAATTATGTATCATTATCTCTATAGGCTTCTGAAGATGCTAAAAAGTTGGTAAACCAGGAAAAGTCTTTTGCTTGCGCTGAAATAGAAAGTGCCAGGGCAGTTGTACAGAGATTTGGAGAGGCCCTTGATGAGCAAGAAAGGACTTCGGAAAATTCTAAAACACAGGTCTCTAGGGCTGGTTTAACTTTTAAGTTAATGTTTTCTTTTCAAGGTCTATTAATAGTTTAATACATATATTGCCCAGTTTATTATGCCCAGAAGCTTTATCCTCTAGTTATTAATTGCTACACTAAATATCCATGGCCATTCCTTTAAACAGGGAAAGTTTTTCAATGCACCCCAAACACTTTCTTTACTGAAAATTTTGATGGCCATTCTTTATTTGTCTTGTGTTCTCTTGATTCTTTGTGATATGCATATCCTAACTCAAGAAGCCCCGACTCCTTGAGTGTATAGACTTCTCTTACATTCATGTTGGTCCAAGGAAAGAGTATATGGTGGGTCCTAAAAAAATGAAACTGAATAGGATTTTCTTCTGTAGGCTCGCACTTTATATGGAAGGGGTGTACATGAGGTTTATTGAAAAGCTACTCCTTTTAACACATATGCTCAATAATATATCTATGGGACAACAATTTGGCAAAAAATTATACTTATTGGACGAGAACTTAGGCTATATTTTCCATATAATTAAATACATTTTACTTTTTCATCTTATGTGGTCAGTAACCACTTAAATTGGCAAAAGCATGGAGATGCATATTTATTAGGGATTTTTGCATTCTTTTTCCTTATTTTCATTTGGCATGAGGTTAATTCATGCACTATTTAATGTTACATGTCACAGGACGTGGAGGAACTAGTAGAGGAGGTTCAGGAGGCTAGAAGAATTAAACGGTCGCATCAGCCAAGTAAGGTTAGATGCACCCTTTCATCTGAACAAAAAAAAATACACATTTACTGCATTTGGTATATAGAACATTTTCTAATTTTCATTTTCTATGCTCCTAAATATTTGTCTATAAAAACATGCGTGATAGTCGAAAATGAGATAATCTACAAAAAATGAAAGCAATAGTATGGATAGGTTTCAAAATACTGAAAAGTTACTTTTAGTATTTTTTATAATTTTTTTAGTCTAGAGTGGTAATATGTACATATACTAACGTACACAAAACATATATTATGTTAGAAAACGGAAAGAAATGAAAATATTTTCAAGTAGAAAACAAAGGCTAATAATCTCTATAGGAAAGGGTTGCAGTTTGATAGGAATAACGTTAGATGGAGCTTTCTAATTGTTGGATAGAATTCTTTTGCTGTTATTTATTTGCCCTCACTATCTGCAAATCCAAGCAACTTCAAACTTTTCAGGTTTTTACAACCAGACTCCACGTTCATAATTTATAAATATAAGCAAAAAAGGGAATTTTGAAGACTCCTCAAGACTCCTCTCTTATGCCGCAAAAACCTATGTCTCACTTCAATTGCTCAAACCTTGACTTTGCTAGGGCCTCAGGATGTCTACTAATTTTTCATCAATTCTTCTATGCACAGGAATGACCTTGTTCTTCTGAACTTCTCTAAGAAACTAATATTTTGTTCTGACATGCTTATTCTTGTCATGAGAAATAAGACAATTTGAAATTGCAATTGCAGCTTGATTCGAATAAAATCTAAATCTTCTCAATAGTTTCTTGACCAATAGCTTGATTAACAGAAGTAGTAGCAACAATGTGATCAATAACTTCTTGCTTTTTTGAGCTGAATGAGAGAATTCGTGAACCATGGCTAAGTGAGTAACCAAGCTGCTCTTCATATATTATAGGATCTTGCCCTTGCTATCTGCAAATCCAAGCAACCTCAACTTTTCAGATTTTTGGGACCAGACTCCACAACTTATAGTGCTTTCAGCACATCTAAGTACTCTTTTAGTGACCTGAAATGAACTTCACTTGCTCAATGCATAAACCTAGGGAGGAAACTCAGAAGGTGCATAATATCAAGCCTTATTGCAAATACACTGGGCAGTCTATAAGACTTCTTTCCGCTTGCATCAATTGTTTCAATGCAATCTTCTTTGCTTAGCTAATCATGCAGTGCTTGCAAGTTTGACTGGTACCACGGTAGTTTAGTATTAGAATGTTTAGTGCTTCATTTAAAAGTAACAAATTTGAACATCGCTGAAAATATAGAGTTTGCCACTTTTTATTTTAAAAAAAGAATTTGTCACTTTGTGGGTGTATTACGAGTTGGTGACTGGTTTGTAGTGGTTGATCTAGTAGGCTTAGCTCATCAGTATGTTGGTGGGGCTGCAACAACCAAATTGGGTTTGTCCTAGAGAACTATTATAAATTTGGTGAAATGAACATTCCATGGTGCTAGTTTTTTATAGTTGGAGTAGCCACAAATGGTGCCTACAAATTTGCAACTCTCCATGTTGAACTTTTTCTTGCTCAATGAAATTGCTTTCTTAAGATTTTATAATCTCCACGACAAGCCTTTATTCCTTCAAAAAAAAAAAAAGTGCTTACAAGTTTGCAATTCTCTAAGTTGAACTTTTTCTTATTTTTCTTGTGCAACGAAAATGCTTTCTTGAGATTTTAAAATCTCCATGCCAAGGAAATAGGCATTTCTCTCATAAGTCCACATTATGGACCTTTGGATTGTTTAGTTAAATTTCAAACTATTCTTTATGCCAAGGCAAGTCACCAACATATAAACAAATAGCAGGCAAATCATTGTTGTTTGTAATTGTCACATAAAGATCTAATTTACTTGAACTCTTTTCGAATCCAAGTTGTGAGAGGGTTATCAATTTTCGTGTAGTGGGCTCTAGGAGCGTGTTCAGGCTGTACGTACTCTTCTTAGTAAGTACACCTTGTCTTCATTTTATTTTATTACAAAGCTTTCAGCTTGCTTAACATAGATTTCCTCTTCTTTATAACCCTTAAAATTTGCAACTTGACATCATGTTGAAAAATTTTCCACTACTCTTGAGCTACTAAAGCTAGCAACAGATTTATGGTGTTAACTCTTGCCATTTGTGCAAAAGTATCTGAAAATCAACACCATACTACCATGGAAAGCCTTCAGCTATCAGCCTCTGTTTTAGTCTTGTTATTAAAGCAAAAGGATCTGAAAATCAACACCATACTATTGTGCAAAGCATTCAGCTACCAGCCTTGTTTTGAGTTTATCGATAGAACATCAATGTTCAATTTGGCTCTAAACATCCACTTCACTTCAATAGCATTCTTGCAACTTGGTTTATCAACCAAATCCATTTTTTCAAATAAAAGTACGAAGTTGTATTGAAGTAAAGGTGCTAAAGGGGCATTGCCCATTAACAAAAAAATTACAAATTGATTAAATAATTGATTATAGAGTCGAGATCATCAAAGCATTTGATGTTATATAGTAAAATAGTGGACCCGAAATAATGGAACCAATTGTCAGTGATGATTTTGAAGTCGATTTCTTTTCATTCGAAAACATTATTGTTTTTTTCCTTCCAAATGACCCAAAATATAGTGAGAGAGACGAGTCTAAAAGTTTTCTTGTGACAGTTCAATCCTTCCCATGCAAGTAGCTCTTCCAAAATTGATTTATATTTGACCCAATATAGTCTCATGAGGCCAAGAATAGTAGACCAAAGGCTGTGAGAGACTGGACATCGCAGTAGTAGGTGATTACACGTTTCATTGCTATTTTTGCAGGGAAAAAATCTATTGACAATTGTAAAGCCTATTTTCATTAAATTATTTGGTGTAAGAATGCGGCCCTTTGCTGCTTCCCATGCAAAAAAGAAAGTTCTTGGAGTGGCACCCGAATTCCAAATAATATTAGTTGGAAATTTTGTCTGTTCTTGTAGAATATTGCCGATCAGAGTCTTATACTGGGACTTAACTAAAAAATTACCAGATTTGGTGTGTTGCTAGATGAGTTTGTCATTGCTGTCAGTTAAGTGAATGCGAGACTGAGTTTGGAGCAAATGTTCATATTTCCTCAATTTTCCAATCTTGCAAGTTTCGAGATACTATCACCCATCATTGATTTAGTTTGACAGCATCTTTTATTAAAATGTCTTTGTATCTAACAATCGCATAAATCCACGTCTGATTCTTTTGTTCCGGACTCTACAAGTGGGAAAATATCACCTTCTGGTAAGGTGTATCAAAGAAGAAAGAAAAATTCTGCACTTAATAATTAGTTTGTATAGGTATTAAACTTTCTTTTTTATGTTAGAATATTCTGCAGTTTTATATATTGGGTATGGGTAGTCTCTATGTTTAAGAATAAGACAAGGAGGTAGTTCTTAAAATCTGGGTACTTTAGGTAACTTCCAGAATAACTGCCTATCCTTTATTGTAATAAAACCTATTGCTGTATTCTGGACAGACTCATGAAAAATATTTATCAAATTTTAAGTACTTTCTTACTCAAGAGATTGTTGTATTCTCTTTTAATGAGTCCATAAATTTGCTTAAAAGAAGAAAAACTCAAACATTCCCTAATATCTACTGTTTTCCATGGCCATCATCCCATAACTAGATCCATTAGTAAGGACCCTAATATCTTTTCAATAATCTTTTGCTCCTCTTCCTTAGCATCTCTCCATGTCTAGCTCTTTTCTGTCTCTTCATATCATGCAAGCTAAAGTGCCACAACTTTATTTATTTTTTTAAAAAAGAAGTACCACAATTTTACACCTTTGATAAACATTAGTAAGATCTGGTTCCTTCTATATATTCATGGTCACGAAACATGTCTGGCGCTTGCTTCTGAATTCTTTTAGGATCTATTGATGCATTTTGTCCAGGCTCCACTTCTACTTTCTCCCAATTCCAGACTAAAAAAGTTCATTAACCTTGATATCTCTACTAAGTATTACTTTTTTTGTCAGAGGTTAATAAACCCTATAGTCTTTTCAAATGCTCCAATATTAAAGTAGAATTCAAGCTCAACCTTTTAATCAAGCTTGTATTTCTTCTGTTTTGGCACATGATCGAAGCATATATAGCCAAAGAATTTTAAGGTAGTGCATTGAATTTGAACCCATACCAGAATTCAAAGGGAGTTTTATCTTTAAATGCTTTTGCTGGCGACTATTGAGCAAGGTATTCAATGATTCGGCCCAAAACTTTTCTCACAGCTTCTTGTCAAATAGCCAGCATCTTGCCTTCTCCATTATTTATCCTAAATATCTGGGTAACTAACACTGAATTCATCTATCAAACTGATTTTCTTCTGAAGATCTTGCATGAACAAAACAAAATAACAAAAAACAACAGAAAATTATAACAGCTCCGAAATATCTGCAAAAAGAGACAACTTTCACCAATTACACGTTCATGGTATTTTTGGGGTTTTGACCTAGATATCTAAGGGTGTAATTCTTATAACACTTCAAAGGAAAACAAAAATGGCATTACCCAGGCACCAAGGGGTACCAATGCATCCCTTGTAGAGAAGAATGGCCTTAGTTTAGCATTCATGACGTTCAATCCTGTTTTTCTTCATTTCACCATTTTTCATGTCATTCATTTTGGGCTAGCGTATGGCACTATTCTTGCCTATTACCTGCTTGCTGATGATGAACTTTAGTCATTATGTATTACTTTTTTGATACCTGTAATTGTTATCTTTTGATACTGATTACTAGGTCATCATAAATTTTGTTGATTACAAGAAATTGCAAATTTTTTGCAGGTGATAGAGATGGAACTTGAGCTTCGTGCACTACGAATTCAAATTCGAGAGAAATCTATATTTTCATTTAAGCTTCAGAAAGAGGTTTGTGGAGAATATTTGATTAGAGTTTGTATCTTAGTTAGAATAATCTCCTGATGTTAAAGTTAAAAATGTTGATCATACTCGATTTTCTTTTTTCTTTTATAAAGTGCTTTTTATACAAACTATTTGCTCTTGGTTATTTGGTTTTACTGATGAGGATTATGCTGGCTTCTTGCCCCTTCATTTGATTGATGTTTGCATTTGTTGAAATGTTGTAGTCGGTATCATCTCGCATCTGATTTCCCTGTTCAATTAATTACTTTCTTATGCTATTCCATGTTCTAATTCTTTCCAGCTGGCGAAAAGCAAGAGAGCTGAGGAGAATAAATCCAGGTTATATGCTTTTGATGGTTCTGAAACTATAGGATCATGCTTAAGGATCCTTCCTTGCTCGGATAATGCTCCTCAGCTTTCTAAATGCTCAATTCAGTGGTACCGCTTGTCATCTGATGATAGTCAAGAGGAAATTATATTAGGTACTCATTTAATTATAATGGCCACATAAGTTTTATACTTCTGGCATTTAATCAAAATGCTTTTGCTCTTCTACTGATTAATTTGTTATTTTTTATGGGTTTAAGAGAATTACAGTTCTTATTGACTTAACCAAATAGCTTATCTCACACTTTATGCTGCTTGTCCTTGTTATGTTTTATTGTCTTTTATCTCACGTGGTTCAATTTCTATATCAGGCGCCAATAAATCAATTTATGCCCCTGAACCATTTGACGTTGGACGCCTTATACAGGCTCAAATTCTTTCAAATGGCCACAAAGTTACTGTAACTACTGCTGGTCACATCGATCCTGGTTGGTTATTCAATATTTTTTTTATGTTCTCTGTTGATCTCTAGAATGTTCTTAATGTTTCCATCGTTTCCTTCCGTCCTTTCCATCTGCCTGTTTAATGCCTGAACTCTGTCAAATTCCTTAGCTACTCCTCTGCTGTTGTGCTTCCTATATGATATATTGATGCATGCACATATTGGAAAAGAAGGGCTGATAAATGTACTTCTACAGCTGCAGGATTGCAGAGCTATGTGGACACACTCATGCGAAAATCTAATAGTGAATTTAATGTAGGTTCCCTTACTGAGTTTTGGTTGTTCTCATAAAGTTTCATATCTTTCCCTTAATGAGAGTGAACTTGCTCTACAGAATCCAGTGTTGCATTGTGTTAATCAAGAAAGTTATAGTCTTATACATGGCTTTGCCCTTTTTCTGAGTTGTACTTGTTAATGGAATCATAATGGATATTTCCTGTCTTCGAAATGTCTATGACAAGTTTGAGGACTCAACTCACTTAAATCCTGCAACAGAATGAAGACTCTGAAAACCATGTAAAAATTCAGTAGATAAGAAAATGGTAATTCCAGAAAAAATATGGAGGATTTGTGAACTGTCCCATGGCCTTGTAATGTTTTTTACTCCTCAAATGTCAATTTGATGACTATGGTCCACGGAATAAGCCAGTAAAGTGGTTTAGACACAACATAGATGCATGAGAAGGAAGAGGAGTGAATTTGTTTGTGATTCTTTGAAAATGTCCAGCAGTCTTGAACTGACAACACAGAATTCTTTCTGTACTTGGGCTCTGATCAAGTTTTGGCATTATGTTTTGGTAGGTAGTTATTTCTCAGATGAATGGACAAGACTATACATCACGCTCTACTCATGTATTTAATGTTGGAAAGACGAGGATAAAGCTTTGTAGGGGATGGATCACAAAGGCTCGAGATATTTATTCCACCTCAATGCAGGTAGGTTTCTTGCTGGCTGTATACTTCTCTGTTGAATAACTTAATGGAATGGAGAAGTTGAAAATTAGTTACTGGATCCCTTGAATGTGGTATATTAGTCTCCTGTAAACTTTTGTTTCTTCAAAGTTACATGATTTAGGAGAAGATTCTGCTATCAACACGCATTTCTTACTAGCGATACCTGACTTAATGGCTTAATTTAAAATAGCTCTGCGGGTTCAGAGGTGATGCTAATGCTCCAGCAAAGGCGTTGTTTTGGCAACCAAGAAAAGGGCTCTCATTTGTACTAACATTTGAATCCGAACAAGAGCGGAATGCAGCAATTATCCTTGCAAGGAAATACGCTCACGACTGCAATGTGAGTATATCTCTCATTTTTTCACTGGCATACTACTTAACATTTACTTCAATTGGCCAACCCATGATGGAGAAAAGCTCTCATGGTTGGCTGCTATTCTGGTATTTTGTTTTGTTTAACATCAAGGAAGGTCTGAAAAATACATGATTCTGAATTTTACAGGTTACTCTTGCCGGACCAGATGACCAAGCATAATCATAAATCTAACTCCACAAGTGTGAGTATTAATTAGGTTTTCAATAGTTTTGAGTGATATTTATGCCGAGTGTTTTGCACCATGATTGAGAAGAATGTGCAGTTGGGTTTCAACTAATCCCCGTTGACATTGTTTTAGGCATCGGTTTTCAGTTTGCCTAAACTGTCAGTTGTAATGATTTTGCCAGTTCAATTGATTTGTTCATTTGTGGCTGATTTGCTTATCATACTTGGTTTTTTCTGAGATTTTGTTGCCTCTTTCTTGCTAATGTTCCACGGAATCGAGTATCAATGGTGAGTTTAGATTGTTAATATATAAATACAACTCTATCATTTAACACAAAATCAGAGTAATAGATACATATTGTGTTCAGATTGCGATTAGCATTGTATTTTTTAGTCAACTTTAAGGAAAGGTAACTCGAGCTAGAATGTGTTTCAGCTTAGCAATTTACTCATGGGAGGTCGCATCAATGTAAAGATAATAAATTGAGTTATTTTCTACCACTTGAATTATTTGTTTTTAACGAGTTTTAAGTGTAAGTGTGTTATTATAAATTAATTTATATTTAATATAATATTCATTCTATAAAAAATTAATCAAGTGTCTGAATTTTGAACGAAGACCAGAAGATTCTAAATTTTGTTAGTCATGGTGAACCCTCAAATATTACTCTTTAAGATACTTTAGAATTGCTACGTATCAAATTATTCTGACTTTGAACCAGAATTATTAATTTCAGGTTTTGATGCTGAAAATTTTAAAATTTGTGTTATATTCAGATTTTAATAAAGAAGCAGAGCATATTATTTGTCAAACTTGGTTAAATTAAATATTTAGAAATGGTTAATTAAATCCTAGTAGAGATTGTAATATCCGGTTTCAAAAATTTTGCCAGGACGATTTTTCTTCATTTAATTATTAAAAAAAATATTTTAATAATTAATTTTGTTTAATTAAATTTTTTGAGGAAAATCAATTGGGGACGAAATTGAAAACAATTTTAAAAAAAATTGGTTAAAATTTAAAATTTGAGAGATATATTTTTTTAAAAAATTAAAAACATGGAGTTAAAATATAAAAGAAAAAATTCTATCCACATGGGATGATCTAGTTAGCAGTCTCGACGAACCAGAGCACGTCGCGTGACAATTCGTTGACATTGGCACCGTATGGGAAGCCACACGAGCGACCCGCGTGCCAGCGATCTGACGTCCCAGATCTCATCTCGCGCTCGTAAACGACCCAAATGTATTCCATCTTTAGACGCGATCAGACGGACGAGATGGATCGTGATGGACGACTCAGATTAGCCTACACCGTCAGCCTAAACGGAAAACCATCGAACGGTCTTTCTCGCTCCACGTCGACGCAAACAGATGACTCGGATCGAAGAGGAGCGAGTATTTAAACTCTTCTTCGCAAGGAACCCAACCCTAGCTGTCAGCCCCTCACTGAAGAAAAAGAACCAGATGCCGAAGAAGAAGACTGGGCTCGGCTGCCGCCGCACCAGAGCCACCGTCGACCGTCAAAAAAAGCAAAAATTTCTCTTTTCTGCTTGGAATTCGATTCCAAGTCTCTCTGAAGCCATATCGAAGTAAAATGGATGACGAGTGAGCCAAAAATCATGGGTAAAGCACAGCAGAGCTGCCGCGACCAAAATTCTAAAATTTCTCCGATGAACCCCTTTCCGTTTTCTGTTTCACACGATTCCTTAATCATTATGTTCAACGTCCTTTTTTGTGCAGGATAACCGAAGGAGAATCGGCGGAGCCGCCGCACCTAAAGATTCCCCCACCAGTAAGTTCGATTTTTTTGATTTTTTGGCCAACTGAAGCTTTCTAACATATTTTTTTGCAGGGATACATGTAAAATATGGTCAAAACTGGCCAGATCGAGGCGGTGGAGCCGGTGCTGGAACCCTAAAATTGGCCTAAAATGATTTTCAATACTGATTTTGAATTTTTGGGGTATTTTTAAGTACGTGACGAGTATTTTGATTCCCGCATAGAAGATTTAAGAAACTCGAGACCCGTCAGGAGGCATAGTGGGTAGTATAGCTTTTCAAAACACCAATCACGGTAAGAATTTCTCACTATATTTTTTGAGTTATGAGCCTTTCTCATGACGTGTCTCAAACAGATAGGGTTGAGGGGGCCCATTCCGGAAGGGTTTAGGAGACATAGTTTACCTTTATACTGGACGAGATATCGAGGCGATGGTGAATTTGACGCCCATTACCGGACGGAGTATGGAGACGGCCGCAACAAATCTAGATATTAGGTTTACAAGTAGGGAAATATCTCTATGGACCCCTAGGGGTTCCAGTAAACAGGTAAAAAAGGAGAATTGTTAATCTTGTTCATTTGTACATGAAATCATATTATCATCTGAATATTTGTCTTTATAGGTTGATTTTAAAAAATTCGCAACGGTAAGTATAAAATAAACGGTTTTCTCTGTTGTTAAACGAATTTACTTAAATGAAGAGTTTCATTAGTTGTTTGGTAATTTTTAACAACATTCAGTTTTTCATATCAGTGATTAAAATGATATTCTTACTCGACTAGTGTATCTCACCCTTTTATTAATCATTTCAGATAAAAAAAAATCAAAATCTAGATTCTAATCAGTAAGGAGTAGTGAGTAGTTCACTGTCCGAACTTCCTTCAAGTGCTAGTGGATGTTAACTCCTATGATATTTATTTTTTATTATCGTTATGAACCAATGCAGAAAAGACATTTCCGTAATTCTATTGGACATTTCAATTTTACTGTGTAAGGAATGTAAACTCCTATTTTATTGTTCGCTTCTGCATTTAAATAATAAACATCTTTCTTTTAGTTTTGGGTCTTTACAGAGATTTTCAGTGTGAATATTCTTCAATAAAGTGTAAATAATTCAATAATTATTTAAATTAATCTATTTTTTTTTTTAAAATTCTGTAACGAATTAATAAAATGTTATAAACTTAGATTACATTTAAACGAATTAAACAAAATTAAATAAATTTTCAAGCTTAATTTTGATTCGCATGATAATTCAATTACCTTAGTACTCTCAAATTTTTAATGTAGCAAGGCATTTAGATGGGAGAGAAACATACAAAATGCAAGAAAATGTAAGTTCACTTTAAATATTGGTGTTTAGAATATCTCCATAGCAAGAAAAAAAATTAATACTTTTCTTATGATGGTATATGACAATATAAATATATAATTACAATTTTCCAAGAGTGTTTCAAGCAGATGAATGAATAATTATTTAAAATATTTTCAAAAATTAACCATACAAAGAAAACATGATAATGTGCTTATCTCCTATGCCCTATGGTGGCAAGTAACGTGGCACACATGTATATATAGGCTTATTACCTTATATATTTACGTCAACGGTAACTTTTTTTTTTTCCAGCTTGGTGTTCACTAACGGCTATAAATTTTTGGGCCGATCTTCACCGTTGGTTTCGAAAGAGATCCAACGACTACAAACTTTAAAAAATTCGACCGTTGTGAGTGAAACGTCGCTCCGCAGCTTTCAAAAGGAGACCACCTCCCTCTTTTTGTTCTCGCATTCTTTTTCTTCTTTCATAACCTAGACAGAGCCCACAGAGACTCGTAGAGAGCAAGAAAGCGAGAGGGAAGGAGAAGAAGGATCGGAAGAAAAAGGTAAAGAAAGAAGAAGAAGATAGAAAAGAACAGAGATGGCTTCAAGACCGATTGTTCCCCAACAAGCAACAAGAGGTGATTTTCTTATTCTCATCTTCTCGATCGGTTTTCTAGACGTCAATTCAATCGTTTAGGCTTCTCTCTTCTATTGGTTCTCGTTTTTCTTACTTTAGTTTCTAGAAATACATGAATGGGTTTACGATGTTCTCTCTTTCATGGGTTTTGTTGATCGTTTGTAAGATCGAGAATCTGGAAGGACTGATCTTGGATTTCCAAGGGTTTTGCTTGGGTTTCTGTCTCAATACCCATTTGATCGTCCGATATGATTTTCCGATGCTCTATTTCATTCAGATCTACAGTGATAATCAATTAATTTTTTTTTTTCAAGTTTTTGCTTATGGGTTTTCATAATCCAGGATTTGATTAATGATGTTAATGGGTTTTTAGATTCGAGATCTTCAACTTGTTTTTGTAACTCATATTATTAGAATATCGATCAACTGTTCCATTGAACGATCATTAATCTTTTACTCAGTTTACAACCGAACAAAATGTGGGTTTGGTTTAATTTTTGAGACTGTTTCTTGGATTACTTTCTTGATTTGAATAAACAGTATTTCTTTAACGAACCTTGTTCTCTTCCTCAATGAACTTGCTTCTCTAATAGGTGAGGCAGATTTAGGAGGAGCAGGAAAGCAGCAGAAGAAAGCTGCCGCAGACGGAAGAAACCGACGTGCTCTTGGCGATATTGGTAATCTTGTGACTGTTAGAGGCATTGAGGGCAAGCCTCTTCCTCAAGTTTCTCGCCCTATAACTAGGTAAATTTTTCTCTCTCGAAATTTTTACATCTGCCCATTTGAAGTTTCTTCCTTTTTGCTGATTCTTGTCTTGCTATTTAGGAGTTTCTGTGCACAATTATTAGCCAATGCTCAAGCGGCTGCAGCGGTTGAGAATAACAAGGTTCTTTAATTATATACTTCTTGTTTGGTTGTTTGCATTTCCAATTTCTGATTTTTTTTTAGGAGAATTAGGTTCTTGAGATTCGCTAAAAGCTTTAGGGCCTTGAGGACAGATTCTGTATCTGAAATTTGTTTGTTTCAAACCGCGATTAAGTTTGTTATATGTGTTTGCTTTGAAATGCAGAAACAAATTTGTGCTAAAGTGGAGAAGGCCCCAGTTGCTGTTGCTGGAGCTGCAGTGGCAGTGGAGAAAAGAGCTGCGGTACCAAAAGCAGGTCAGAAGAAGGTCACTGTTAAGCCAAAGCCTGAAGAAGTGATAGAGATAAGCCCAGATACAGAGGAAAAGGTGAATGCTGAAAAGCATGTAAAAGCTCCAGTCAACAAGAATAAGGATGCAGATGTATCATCCAAGATTTCTTACTCTTCAGTCCTAACTGCTAGAAGCAAGGTGACATTCAACATCTTGCCTCGTATTATTCTTTCAGGTTAATCTTAATACGTTTGAATGGCTAATCTGGCTATTGATCTTGCAGGCTGCTTGTGGTTTGGCCAGCAGACCAAAGGATCAGATTGTCGACATTGATGCAGCAGATGCTGATGATCATCTGGCTGGGGTTGAATATGTTGAGGAAATATACAAATTCTACAAGTCCGATGAGGTAGTACAATTTTTTTCCCCTTTAATTTTTGAGGAAAGGTTGTTTGAGGTCAATAACCATGATTCTAACTTGTGGGTTGTGATGCAGAACGAGAGCAGGCCACATAACTACATGCAAAATCAATGTGAGATCAACGAGAAGATGAGAGCCATCCTTGTGGACTGGTTGATAGAAGTCCATCACAAGTTTGAACTCTCTAATGAAACTCTGTATCTCACTATCAATATAATTGATAGGTTCCTTTCTGCAAAGATCGTGCCCAGGAGAGAATTGCAATTGGTTGGCTTAGGTGCCATGCTAATTGCTTCCAAATATGAAGAAATCTGGCCACCTGAGGTTCATATACTTTCTTCTTATACTTGTATATGAAGGTTCCTTGCATATGTATGGCTAAATGTAGATGGACTGAATTTTACAGGTGAATGACCTGGTCTGCATTGCAGACAATGCTTACAGTCACCAACAGATATTGGTGATGGAGAAAACAATTCTTGGGAAGTTGGAATGGTACTTGACAGTGCCAACACACTATGTTTTCCTTGTCCGGTTCATCAAAGCATCAATTCCAGATAAAGAAGTAAGTGGCTAAACCAGTCTTCTTCCTCGGATTATATCTTATATAAGTAGGTTGTAGTTATAAAATTTTGACTGATGTATAGATGGAAAACATGGTCAATTTTCTTGCTGAACTGGGCATTATGCATTATGAGACCATAAAGTACTCTCCATCAGTGGTAGCTGCATCAGCCGTGTATGCAGCTAGATGTACTCTGAACCAGATCCCTGCTTGGACGGAGACCCTTAAGCTCCACACCACTTACTCAGAGTCCGAGCTGAAGTAAGTTGTTGAAATCAAATCTATCCATTGATTTTTTTTCTGTTGTGGAGAAGATGAGGAGATGGGAAATTCTCTTTTGGTTATTGACAGGGAATGTGCTAAATTGCTGGTGTATCTGCACTCAAAGGCTGGAGAAAGTAAGCTTCAAGCAGTTCACAGGAAGTACTCTAATTCTCAAAGAGGCCGTGTGGCTTTACTTACCCCAGCTAAGAGTCTCTTGCCTGAGCAGAAGTCTACTTAAAAGCCCTCTTGGCTTTTCTTGGTGGTGATAGAAAGGAAGAAAGAAAGAAGAAGGAAAGGAGAGATTGATTTGCGATTGTGGAAAAAAGATGATTTTTTTCCTTTGGTTTTGTAAAGTGAAACATGACTTGCAATGCGTTTGAGTTTGGAGTTTGAATTCTTTTGTGCATTTTTCTTTTTCTAATTTGCCTTATCAATTTTAAAGATGTTTTAAAATATAAAAATTCTCAAAAAGATATAAAAGGAATTCCATAAAAAATATATATAATTTGGGACGAAAATAGTAAGTAAAATAGTGAAATTCATTCCTTATAAATTCAAGTGGAAAAAAATATTACATCGTAAAAGTTGGTTAAGATTAAAAAAAAATACACGGGAGCAAGTATCACAAAATAAAAGCAAGATCAATTAAAGTCAATTAAAAATATTATCGTCTGACCATCACGCTCGGAAAGAAGAGGCTCATCAATTGGATACTGTTGCCTCAGTTGGATCAAGATCAACACGGACGAGACTCTTCGTGAGAACACTGATACGACTTGTGTTAGTGTGATTGGAAGAGATAGCAACGATCTGTAGCTTGTGGGGGTCACTTCAAAAACATTGGCACCTTTGCTCTGTCCTTCAGACTGAGATGTGGAGTGTTTTGGACAATTTTGAGTTAGTTTGTAACTTGAATTTGTCTTGCTTTTACTATCCAAATCATGAATAGAACTTTCAACAAAAAATTAATTCATATATCAATGTTAGTGTGATTGGAATGGATAGCAACGATCCGTAGCTTGTTTGGCTTACGAAAAATTAGAATGTCATCAAGCTCTCAACAAAAAACTAATTCATGTATCAATGTTAATTCTAACATAATTTTGACTATTAACGTTTGACTTATGAAAAATTAGAATGTCAACATATCTATAGATTAGAACCTGAACTCGTATCATGTTATTTTGGAGATAGATAATGTTTTTACTGTTAAAATCCTGAATAAACCTCTCAATAAAAAATTAATTTATATCAATGTTAATTCTAACTTAATTATGACTATTAGCGTTTGATTTATGAAATACATGTTTTACAGTGAAAATATTACTTGATGAATTAGACCTTATCCTGATCTTCGGGATCCTATCACATACAACACCCTCTTACATAACTCGATTATAAGAGCGGACTTTGTTGGGGTCTCTTATGTTTCAAAAAAATAAATTAGCGTTTTTGTAGAAAAATATGAAAATAAAATGAAATTATTAAAACAAAAGTGAGAGCGACGTGGTGGGTTCTGTTTGGAGTAAAATGGAGGACGAAGAATATCACCAGCTAAAAACACAGAAAAAATGAACACAATAATAAGTAGGGTTTTTTCCGATAATAACCATAACAGAAATAATAATAACAATACATTGACGCCTGCAATTTGCGCTGGCAGCATTCGACTTGCTGTACTTTCTTCCCATTTCTCCGCCGCCATGGCTTCTGAGAAAGAAGCTGCTCTTGCCGCTACTCCTCCTCCTTCCGATTCCCCAACCATGTAAGCATCCGACATTCTCCTTTTCTCTCTCTCATCATTATTAGTTCATGGTTTCTCCCTCTTTATGATCTCATTGGAGTCTGTCCATGATGGGTCAAATTTCATTTTTTCATGACGGATCTTTTTTGAAAAAAGCTCGATTTCATCACGAGGACTCATTTTTTTCATGTGCACTCTGCATCTTTTGATAATTTATCTTTTATGCATCAATTTTCCGGTTAAGTCACACGGGAGGACAGGTTGTGAGAACCTAATTGAGCTTGAAACAAGAAGTTGTCTTAAGTTTGGAAAATGGTTAATTTTGTTTGGGTTCTTTTGGGAGGTTTGTGGAAGTTGTCATCTAGGTCGACGTCAGCACAACCAAAAATGTGCGTAAATTCCATTAATTTGCTCTGAACCTCGTCATCTTTCTATTTGAAATGCAGATTTGACAAAATCATCAACAAAGAAATACCATCTACTGTGGTTTATGAGGATGATAAGGTACTTTCGCGATATCTTCCTACCAGTTCCTTTTTCTGTCTCTCTCTCTTTCCGGTGGATTTTAATTGTTGATAAACGTTGTCTGACAAAAAATTATTATAGTATTCTAACGCATTTCTTGTACATTTTCATGCCTTTGACAGGTCTTAGCTTTTAGGGACATTTCTCCGCAAGCTCCCACACACATTATAATTATACCTAAAGTCAGGGATGGCTTAACTGGGTTATCTAAGGTGTATTCTCAGTTCATTCTTTTCTTGTGTTTTAAATGGCACTAATCATTACTGTTGGCAAATTTTCAGATAATGAATTCCCTTAAAATAAGGGGAAGGAACTGTAGAAACCTGTGTTAGAATATTTCTTTAGTTATAGTTTTTAGGAACTTTAATCTCCAAACACCTGCTTCTCAAAGACGTAAATATGTCTGCGATATCTCGGAAAAGTTGAGCTTATTTGAGTTGGGAATACAACTAACAGCATAAGTTAGCATTTGTAAAAGCTATATATCTGGTATGAGATTAACACTTTAGAAGAGAAAGGAAGCTGGGAGTAATCTGGTGAACATGGTTTTGTCTTTTAAAACTCCGCAGACATTCACTTAAAACTGAAGAGAAAGGTTGGTTATATTTGATTGGCCTCTATTTCAAGTGACATGATAAGAATTTGGTTACATGGGATAAAAAGGATAAAAAGTTGTGCAGGCTGAGTTGGCGAAAACTATAATGACTTTGGTTCTTTAATGAATAAATTGTTAAATATGCTTTGCCAGCGACGATATATTTATGTGAAATTTTATCTTGATGTTAAGGATACTTGACACCTCTTTATTTTCCAAGGTGTTGAAACCAATGACACAGAAATATCACTTACTTTCCCAGTGTATACTTCCCAAACTTCTTTTGTTCACCATGGCAAGTAAAGTTGTATGTTTGATGAAAAAAGTCAATTTCTTTATTTTGATGCATTTCTCGAATGAACAGTTCGGCCTTAGTTTTTGCATTAGATTTATGTACACCAGCAAAGACATCGAATGTGAGGCATAGCATCAGAAATTAAGCCTCATCGCCTGGACATCTTGAAGTTTCTTATTCTTGTGAATTGTAATTTGCAGCTAGCAGTTAAAAGTATAGCTTCACATGGTCTTCCTGTCATTGTTTGCTTTAATGTGATCTTGTCATCATGATGAACTTGTCATAATATTTTCCAAACCAAACTTCATACTCAGAACTCTGCGTACAATTACCAGTTGTCAAACATTTTCTTATGCTGATCTTTGTTGCTGCAACTTTTACATTTTCTTCTGTTTGTAAAAGCTGTCAGGGATCATGTGCCATTCCTTTATAAGGGCTTCTCTGCATGCATTTTTGGAGTTAGTATTCTCATTGAAAGTTAAGAAGGAAATTTAACACTGACAATATTTTTAAAATTTTTGTTAAAAATAGAAAATTAGAATTATTTTTCAAAAGTCAAGAAATAAATTATGGAGGGGAAATTTGATGATAAATATTTATAGTGATTGAGATGTCTTTTGTTGAAAGAACTACAAAAATTTTCCTGTTCAAAATATTGTAGCCTCTTCATAAAGCTAAAGCACTTTCTCTTGTGTCTTTTGTTTTTGAGGCTGAGGAGAGGCACTGTGAGATATTAGGCCGCCTTCTTTACACTGCCAAGCTTGTTGCCAAACAGGAAGGTCTTGATGATGGCTTCAGGATTGTGATCAATGATGGTCCTAAAGGATGTGAGTATTCTTTCATCTTAAATCTCAATGCACATGGGCTGCAAACATAAGAGACACAAATACATTTGTTTACAGACTGAGTGAGGGTTCTTAATGCCTGAATGTTCAATTGCAGGTCAATCTGTCTACCACATTCATGTCCATCTTCTTGGAGGACGACAAATGAACTGGCCACCTGGCTAAAATGAACCAATGTTTGATTTTGAGTGGGAAGATGCCCTCTGGAAATAGCATGTTACTATCTGCCTGTTTATCAAGGTCTGAAAATAAACTGTTGTTTGGAATGTTAGTATGGTGATATAAATCATACCCTTTTATCCGGAATGAAAGACGAAGTAATGTACCGACTTTGCGTTGGATTTAGAGTATGACTACTAGTATCTGGATCTTTTACTTCTCTGTTTGGCTGCTGCTGTTTGTGTTTTTAAGCCTCTGTGGTTTTGATGATTAGTCTATCAACTAACATAAGGGTAAAAAGGGTATAAAACAAAAGAAACAGATAACATGGATTGATTACTTCAATCATCTAAATGGAAATGTGGTAATTACGATTCCTATCAAGCACCCGTTGCTGCATTTTGAAAATTGAAACTTTTGGCAAATTGAAATGGCTTAGAAGTTCTTGAGAACAAGAAGTTGGTGGTCCTTTGCTCAGCAAACTAGGCCGATAATATATGTTGCTGTATTTGCTCTGATATAGTTGAATAATAGTCTGCCATATATTAAGCAATATTGTACTTTTGCCATGTTTCTTCCGCGAGGAAGTTAAGTTCCCGTAATTTCTCACCATTACGTTCTGTAAATTCCCTTTTGGAGCTGTCACATTCAACAGATCCCTGTCAATTTTTGCAAGTTTCTCGTATGCGAAAAAGGAGATATAGGTTAAGGTAGAAGGGACTGACAGTGCAAATTGTACAGGTTATTAATTCAGTTTTATGATTGCTGGGAACTGAAAATTTGAAAAATGGTAAAAGAAAATTCGAACTTACAAAACATTTAAGTATGAGCATTAATTTTTTAGTCGGTAGATTTAAATATTTAAAGAATAATATCCTGAGGGATGAATTCAAGGCTTGTGCCGAGGAGAAGATGATAAAAATTTATATTATTTTTATAAAATTTTAAAAAATGAATAATTTATATTTTATTAAAAATATAATAAATTTATTGAAATCTAATCTAATTCAATCAGTGTAGTTTTACTGATATGTTAATAAATTAAATTTAATCGATTAATTACTGTCTAATTCATAATATTCTGAATTTGATTTCAGAATTTTCAAGCAAAGTATAAAAATTTTACTCTCCAAAGCAGAGTGATATTGGTAATTTTGACTTTTGAATTTAGATAAATACACGTAAATTGACTTTTAAGTATTTGATTATATATGAGTATCAATCCTAACCTCACAAATATGCTATGAGTGTGTTCTGTGTCATATCACAATATATATATATATATAGAGAGAGAGAGAAAGAGAGAGAGAGTTGATCATTGTGATTTCAGTCGTCTAAATTGATGACATGCCATCAGAAAACTATACTTATAAATTTAATGTTCATATACCAGTACTCACTTTTACCATCAATGAACAATTTTTTCTTTTTCTGAGTATGGATGAATTAATATATTTCTTGAATGTCATTAAATTATTTTAAAATAATGATAAAATTATAGAAATAAATTTCAAAATACGTTTAATTGTATTTATCAAATGGTCATGAACCACCTAATCATTTTTTCTCGGGGAAGATAACAATGGAGCCGAAGCATGAGGTTTTGACTAGGACTTTTCTCTGGTTGAATGGGGCAAACTGGAGATTTTATAAAAAGTGATGAAAATACACCTTCCCGCACATTCAGAGACTTGGTAGCGCTCACGTCTCGAAGCTCTTATTTAATCAGCCAGCACTAACTAATTCCGGCGGTTTCATTCAGTTTCTCTTCTTCCAATCAAGATTCAACACTTCCATCCTCTGAAATCATATAAACCAAATCAAGGTATGTTATTAAATTGTTTTACTAATATCCATATAGACCATCTACGCATAAACAATTGTCGGTCAATTTTTGATCACTGTGCAGGAATCTAATGGCGGAAGATCATGAAAAGGGGAGGAAGGATTTGACGGAGACGGTGATGGGTATCAAAGACGATGGTGATCGGGGTCAGCTTACGCGTACTGATAATGGCCGCCGCAGTGGATTGGGAATGAGAAAGTCATGGTCAACTGATTCACTGGTAAGCCATGCGACGTCGTTTGCCAAAACCTGCGTTTGCTCTCCAACAAAACACCAGGGATCCTTTCGCTGCCGCCTCCACCGTCATCAACTCGACGGTCAGCAGCCTGTCACCGACCGCCCTTCCATTCCCAAGCGCTTCTCTCTACTCTCCCTACAAGAAGTTGACGAAAACAAGTGAACATATATATATATATATATATATTGTGTTAAAATTTGTACTTGTGAGCGCGTTTTATTTTCGATGTGTTTGGTGAAGATAAAATCAAATTCTCATGAGTGATTTGATTTGGTTTGTTATACATCTTATTGTGATTTATATTCAAAAGAAAATTATCATATGTTAATCTTTAGATAATCGTAATTACTAATTAATTTTATAATAAATTAATTAAATAATTAACATCAAAATTTTATATTAAAAACGTTTTTCCCGCACTTTTTGAAACCATCTTTATATACTTTTTAAGCGGTTAGCAATCAGACTAACTCCATAACCAGGGTTAAAGTGCGATCCATTCCTTGTACGAATTCATTCTCTGCAACTCTCCACCATTCTCCCGGTCCTCTTTAACGATGCAACGGAGAACTTTCCTGATGAAGCAGCAATGGTTCTTCCCGCAAGCTAAGCTGAAAAATCGCTAGTTTCGCCATTGGAAGCAGGCTTTGGCACCTGACAGCGCAAAAATGAGTTAGATAAATACAGGAAGATGAAGAGGCAAGCAAGGATTAATGCTCCTGCATTCTGACTATGCTGGTTCTCCATAAACGCCGTAGTGCACTTCCTCCGGATGGTAAAGCCAAGAGACCAGTATAAGAGACAGCCGTCTCTGCTTGGGAAATGTGCCTTCCTGACTTTTAGCAACTCTCCTTCGAAGCCTAAAGGCATCAAACTTATTTCGGTAAAAAAGCCGTCTCTCAGCGAGAATTCAAATATTCAATGGAGTCAAAGCAAGTAATTCGGAGGATTATTGATGAAATTGTTACGACGATGACGAAGATTATATGACTCGTAATGAACTGTGTAAGTGACGAAGATGATGATTGAATCGTTGTCTGTTGCTCTTCCTCTTTGACTAGTCTAATGGAAATGCTGCTTTGAGCGAGATTCTTACAATGGATTTGTACATTATGCATATTTTACCGTTGAGGTGAGGCAAATTTCTGGTTATTTAATTAGATTTTGTGAAGCGAGTTCTTTGAAGTGCCTTTTTCACCTTCTCCTTGTAATCTACAGCGAAACCTCGTCCAGTATTTCCTTATATGTAACATATTTCTTGTAGTTTGTCATGCTTTATATTGTTATATCCGGCATATAATCTATCCTTTTAGTGTCTCTTGAGTTGGAAAATGTGAAAGATGGGTTGTCCTCTTTTTCCCTTCTGGTTTGCAGGTTTTGACGAAAGGGATGTAGTTTGCTTTTCTTATGCTTGGATTCTCATGCTTCAGGAAGGACTATCTTTAATTATTTTGTACATTTAGGAGTTCTATCAAGTTGTTGATTAATCCACAGATCTTAATTTGGTAACCATCATGCTTGAATTACTCGATGCAGTGAGTTTAGGAAAAGTTCAGGCAATCTTGGTAACTAGTTGAACAAAAAATGATTGATATCTTCCCTTCTAGGTCTTAGTCATCCGTTCATTACTTATACACTAGCACAGGCTCCTTTAGTTTACAATTTGATCATTAAAAATGCTGATCATCATTGTAATTATTTTAGTCTTGGTTACCAACGGAGTTCTTCATGGTCCCCAGGAATTGGAAAGACAATTTGAATAAAAATTAATCAATGCCTTCCCTTTCTTTATCCGTTAGTCATCCTTTGATCACTTATCACTAGCACAGGCTCCGTTTGTTCAAAAAATTTGCTCATTAAAAGTGCTGGTCAACAATGTGATTATTTACTGTTGGTTTACAAAAAGAGTCCTTCGTGGTCCTTAGAAACTGGAAAGACGGTTCAGTCATAGGTCATGAAGTTGGCATCGACCTTTCCTCAGTGAATGGACCTAAGATTGTCAGTAAAGTACCATTGTGGAAGTTAGTGAGAATTCTGTGAAGTTTCCAGTTCAGCTAGCCGAGTTGCATCTGCTGTAATTAGATTTTCTTTCCAATAATGCGTTCCTCATTCAGTGTATTGCTTTGCTTGATGATTATTATTCTAACTTGACTTGCAATTGGGGCTGGTACAAGATATGCATTCCTGAAAATTAGGATTTTATGGAGTGTTGCAAAATAATAACACATGGTATTAGTCTTTTAAAATTTTTAATACCAAGTAAATGTCCTTTATCTAGTTTCAATGGTCCAACCTTTCTTAGTTGTTCCTGACTACCTGGCTAAAGATACTGGGCTATGACCTGTACAAATTTTTCAGACCTACTTCCTGCTTGAGTTCATCAGAACTGTGATAAGACCAAGATTGGTCAAAGCATATGTAATTGTTATAGAGAGCATGTAGCATATAAAAATTAACTTCTCTGTAGGATAGCAGAATCATTGAAGTCATGTTGACATAGTGCATACATGAAGTAGAACATGATATCAAGATGTATACCTTTGACTCAATGACTGGGTGTGGTAGTTAAAAACTAAAACCCATGCTGATGCAGAACCAACAAACAGAAACAAAACAGTGATTTATGGATTATAGAGGCTGAAAAGGACTGAATAGTTAAGAGAAAGGGAAGAAAAGAGAGAAAGAAGAAGAGATGAGGGGATCAGAAGGAAAGGAGAAGAGAGAGAACCAACAACCAGTGAACAGAACAAACTAGTAGGAAGAAGAAATAGAGAGATCGAAATTGACTGAATAAGTGAGAGAAAGAGGAGAAAGGATAATAAAATATCAAACAAACAAAAACTGTCTAACCAAGCAGAACACATGCTATAGGTATGTCTAACATGTATATGGCAGTCCTCTAACAAATGTTGAACCAAACAGATACTAATTTGAGCATTCATCACAAAAAAGATTAAGGGTCAAGATTGGTAACTATTTCATGGATCTGTTATTCTCTAAACTGTTATGATACTCAATTTGTAGGTTTGACTTGACCTTTCAATTAGTTTAGTGGTTGTCAGTTCTTTGTTGTATTGCTAAGAATTTAAGCGTAAATTTACTCCATAGTCTTTCTTTTGATTTTCTCATTATCATAACTATGGTGAATATACAGCTAAAAGATTAATTTGAAAGTAACTTTATGCCTCTAGAGAGATTTAATTCCTAAAATGTTAAGTTGTACCTTATGGGGGTGAACAATAATGGAAGTAGTTTGGATATGACCCTTTTGGTTTAATAACTGGTCAAAGGTCTGAGGGCAACAGGAATATACCTTAATCATGTGATATATGATCAAGTACTCAAGTTTTTTACTTTTTTCTAGTCTTCCATTTCATGCACTTCCTATACATTTCCTTGCACAGTGCCTTCTTTCCTTTACTCAGCTACTTTTATTGTCTGGGTATTCATTGATGAATTCAATGCAATTACACCTGCATGGAAAGATGGAAATGAAGACCCATTTGAAAGGCTGACGTTTACCTTGTTAAATTTGATGGATTATTTATTGGTGCTGGCCCGGGAGGCCTGATAGTATTGAACCTGCACTTAGACAACTTGGAAAACTTGGCAAGAAATTCATCTAGATAATCTAACAATCGCTGTATGTGTCTATACAACATGTCTTAATTTGAGTAACATGTGCTTTGATGTCAAGTTCCAGAGGAGCCTGAATCCCTTGGTTATACTTCCACACTATTATTCCACATTAGGGCATTCCTGGTGGCTAGCTGGTAACATGTGCTTTAGCATCAAGTTTTAGAGGATAATTTCATAAGCAACTATAATGATGGAATTATTCTTCTAACAAAGTAGGAGTTAGTAATAGCTTTAGTTGCTTCTTGACTCTTGATCTAACATGTTGCATTTTATCTTTTTCTAGTTCAGGTAATACTTGAGGTTCCTAAAGTCAATTGGGAATATGCTGATGAGCAAAAGGAGGCCAAACTCAATGGGACCAGTAGATGGCTTCAGAAACATCAGGATGGATTCAAACAGATTGGCACCCAACTATCAACCAGCTTATTGATGTTTGGTCCCCTCAAGTTGTAGGAAGATCCATGTGGCTCATGTAATAGCTTCTTCATATCAAGATTCCTGAAAGTTTTAGCAAATGGACTGGTGAATCTCAAGGCAAGTGGATTCTGTTTGCAAAGGCAAGGGTCAATGCTATTATCATATTATATTTGTTATGAAATTCAATGATCTTATTTTTATTTGTAGAAAGAGAAGTGATGGCTTTTGAGTTCCTGATAATTTATGACTCAACTTCTTGTTGAATTAGATGATTAGTAATTATCATGATGTTATCCCAACTGTAGAAATTTGTTTTCAAAGTCTATGCAGCGTTGGTATTATCTTAACAGCTCTGAAGGCTATGCTTTGGGTGATATATCATTGATCTGCTGGGAGTGACCTATTTCGGCTAGTTAGGTTCTCAAGGCCTCTGTTTTTTCAGATGCCTTTTGTTTTAAAGAACAAAATTTATTAACAATATTAGAAATGATGAAATCAGGAAAGGCTGGATGCCGAGGAGGTAACCACAACATTTAAAGACTGCAACTGGACAAGTGCAGCCATCAGGAGTTTAGGCCTATCAAGACTTGTCTACTAAATTTCTTGTTGTAAAGGAGACCGATTAGAAGATGAAAGGGCTAGAGGAGAAGCAAATGGATTCCAATCTGGTTAGCATTTCTCCATCAACTTCTGCCATAATTTTTATTATCGTTGACTATTAAGCTTAAATTAAGAGGCTAGTTAGCTGATTTACATTCCTAATTGCCACTTTTGTTCATTGTTGCTACTTGGCTAGACACCTGTTTTCGGTAGATGCTTGAGAGTTTGATTGCAGAGAAAGATGATTGCATGATTGCATTTGTGTCTATTAGTTGAATTACGGAATAATTTCTTATCTTCTACTTCTACTATAAATCACTAATTGCACCTATCTTTTTCTTTTCACTCCACATTCCCAGGACCTTGATAATTCTATCATGCAGCTTGTCCACAATATCTCATCAGTATTCGCACTTCCCTTCCCCCACCACAAAAATCTATAGTAGGTACCCCAACATCACTGCAGCTAGTTACACTCATGCTTTCCAAGCCAGCTGCTCACAGCTATTGAATTCAGATCACCCCATCGACCCATCAATCAATTCATGGCCCATAAGACATCCGCTCCGCATGTCCCTACTCGGGTAATGATCTTTTGGCTGTTCTCTCTTATGAAGTGCTGATGATTGTCCATACACACACACAGACACAAGCGCATCTCTTTTAAGGCTAAGGTCCTGTAAAAATGAGATGACATCACTGAGTATTAGGGGGTCTACCTTTTATATAATAATACAAGGAAACGTTCCCATTCTAGTGAAAAGAGAGTGAACCTTGTCAAGGTAAAGAATGGACCAGATGGATCAAGATATCCAGTCTTACACGTCTCAAAGAATTGTATTGTGGGTGGCCATAATCTCATTCTGCCGGTTATGGGCCTATTATGTCACGAATATTGTCTAGTCACTTTTCTTTTTCCTGATTTCAGGCCGAGCAAATTCGTGGGACAAACGAATTGCATGTTTGTGTCATGATGGTCCCTATCAGTATCTACTGTTGTGCTTTTTCTTGGTCTATGATAATTTAATGATTTTTGGTTGATGATATGAAGGTATGATTGGGTTTTGAAATATCTCGCAGCGAAGGTCGGTAAACTTAATAGAAGATGAAGAGGTCAAAAATGGTGGCTGCTATCAAATTTAAACAAGTAAATGCTCTTCACTACTCATCTTTACTCTCTTTTTTTGCATAAATAATATGCAGCCTGTTTACTTTGGGTATGTGTATCAGGTGTCGTAACCTTGAAGTAATAAAATAGTAATAATAATAATAATAATAATAGAACAAATAATTTTTTTTAAATACACAAACAAATAAAGAGATTAGTTTATACAGTAAAAAGTAGTAATAATAAGAGTGGGAGAATAACTAAAAGTGTGTAACACACATATTTGAATGATTAATTGTTTTAACTCATAGAATTATTATTTTCAAAAAATAATAAATTTAGTTGTAATGATATCCAAACGATAATAAAAAAAAAAAAAGTTCTCTAATTTATCCTCCTTTTTATATTCAAAATTCAAAGTCGAAACAGTAAATTTGTGTTTACTCTCTAATTGGGTTTGTGGTTAATAATTACATACGTTTGTTTCTTTGGATGGTTATATAAAGAGAGAACAAAACACGAGTCAGGTTGGTGGACCAAAATAGGATGGTTACCTGCTGAGAAAAACATGGAAATCACATGATTCTCCCTGGTCTTTTTCAAACCCATTTATTGATATTTGCAACAAAACATGCTTCTTTTTTTTCCTTCTCTCAAGTATGTCAATCTTTTTTAAGTAAATTACTGTCGACGGTAAATTTTTCTCCCTTATTCATAGACTAGTTGTTTATTGCATTAAGAGAGCTTATAAGCTCCCTCAAGAATTTATAATTCTGGTAAAAGATATGGGTTACTGTTGGTACATTTACCGAGCTCATTTAAGTATTTTCAATAGAATATTTAGTCTGAGCTATTATAAAATAATTGAAGATCAATGTACTAAAATGTGAAGAAAATTGAGTCGTCAAATTTTTTGTTTGAAATGTAACTGATACTGAGGTAGAACTTTTGCATAAAATAATGGGTTTGATTTGAAGTTGGTGGACGTGACAATTTTAGATTAAAGTTACTTTTTAAAAAAAAAAAAAAATGGAAGTCGTATACGAATTTCTTTTTCTCCAAACTAGTTTCAGATGGGTATGTATGTATATTGGTTTTTATTTTAATTTTAACTTTTTTATGGAAAAAAAAAAAAAAAAAAAGTTTGGTGTTTTAATTTTACGAAATACTGAAATTTTGTTGAATTACCGATCAAAATTAAGATACTAATTTCTTTAGTCTAATTTTAACTATAGTAAATTACTAAGCTAATCCTTTACCGTTACTTGTGTTAGAATTCAACTTTAATTTTTTAATTATAATTTAGTTCTTGAACTTACAAAATTATTTAAAATAGATTCTTAATTATTTTTTTTCTTAAAGCAGCAAAAATATTGTTAGCTAAAAAAATTAATTTTTTGATAGTGATATAAAAAATTACTTTAAAAATGTAATATTTTTATTTATAATTAAAATTGAAATAACTTTATATTAACTATTATATAATATTTATTATTATTATTATTATTATTATTTCTATGATTTGAATAAAATGAATGAATAATTTTTATTAAGACTATTTTTAGTTTTCATAATTTTTAAATTTTATAGAAAATCATAGAAAAATGTAAAAATTTCTGGTAAAATTTTTATAATCATATAAAAAATTATAAAGTGAAATAGTTCTATTAAGTTTGAAAATTAAACTATAATGAAATCAAATTATAATACAGTAAATATTTAGGGGAATAAAATAATAATTTATTTTTTTTAAAAAAACATTATATTGATTCAGGATTCAGTTCATTTTAGATTATCATTATCATTTTATCATCCCCATTCTGGAAGTATCGTAATTATTATTACTCGTAAAAGATGCCTTTTTATGTAAGCAATAATCAAACTCTTTCCAAAGCTTGAAAAAGAACAAGAAACATAAGAAGAGCCTCTTTTAATTTGATCATGAAATGGTTAAAAACGCAGCACAAAAATAGTCAAGTAATTTTTAAAAGGCCATGGACAGGTCTTGTCTGGGGTATTTTCGTGGTTTTTGTTTCATTCTCTAAAAGATACTTTTTCCCTTTCTCTTTCTTTCTTTCTTTTTTACTTTTTGATTTTTCTATTGGACTTTCATTTTATTATTTGTCCACTTGTCACCCATTCTAGCCATAGACCTTCTTGAACTCTGTACTAAACCCATATTGTACAAAAGAATCTTTTAGCTTCAAAGTCAAATTTTAATTTATCCCCTCCCCGGTTTAATTTATCCTCACAGCAAAAATAATAGCTCCTTTTGAAAGTTCTCATTTTTTAGTTTAACCCCATTTTAATTTACATTTGATAATTTAGTTTAGTTTAGTTTATTTTGTATTGAATTATTTAATTTTTTAAGTGATTATTTTAAATGTTTTTCTTAATTTAGATATGTTTAATGTCATTCTTTGTATTTGTCTTTTAATCAACTGTGTAAATGTTCTCCAAAATATTAATAATTTTAAAGGAAAAGATAAAAATCAAATTATTATGATAAAAAAAAAAAACATTCAGATTTTAAGTTGCTGTAAAATCAAATCATAAACTGTTTAAAGTATTCTTTTAGACCTAAGATAATATTTGATAATAACTCAACCCACTAAGAAACGTCCAAACCCAAAAAGGATAAAGTTATCCCCACAACCAAACACCACCTAAGCTATTCCTTCCCTCCCTCCCTCCCTCCCTCCTCTTCTTATCCATGAACAATCCTACAAAGTGACCAAACTTTGCATTCTCTCTCTCTCTCTCTCGTCCTCCTCAAACCCCCACCCTCTTTTCCCGTACAAGCAATATTTGTTGCGATAAATTCCATCCGTACTCTAGCTCTGCTGCGCGTTACCTGCACTCGCCACTGCACACACAACCAAAGTACACCTGGCATTTTCAGATTGCAGAAATGGAATTGCAGACTAAATGTGGATGAACCTGCAACCTGCTTCACCCACCCAAGTATTCCCCTCTACGCAGCGTATCATCGTTATCACCAAATCATTCATTTTTCTTTTCTAAAAAAATTATATTATTCTTCTTTTTTAAAAAAAAATAAATAAAGAGAGAAAACTACTTACGCAATTATTTATTTAAAATATTTTTAATTTTTATTTAATTTTTATATTTTTGTTATTCAACTCTATTATATTAATATTTATAGGGAACTAACTCTATTTATATTTTCATTTTTGCAATAATAACTTTATACTTTTTTCTTCTTTTGTAAAGATGTGAAATTAATTTAAAATTTTGCCTTATTTTTATTGTATAATTATCTTTATTTTAAATAATAAAATTTAAGATACATTTAATCTTTTTTTTTAAATAAACTATACTAGTATATATTTTTATAAAAATAACAGTCCGAATAAAATTTTATTCTTAACAAAAGTTTGAGTTATTAAAATATATGCAATTATCTGATATTTTAAATGCTTTTTTTTAAAAAAATTTATTCCTTAACTAATTAGAATGCCTTATGTTTAAAAGTATGTATAATAAAATCACAAATTAATTAAACTATAACTTTATTAATCAGACTTAGAAACCAAAATTTAGCTTTAATGGTAATAAATTAATTAAAAAACTTCAATTTAAATTTGAGATAGTAATTTGTCTTTAAAATCAGATTCTAATATCATAATTATGCAGAAATTGAAGTTCAGACTTGTGGAGTATCGATTTAATTAGTAAAAAAAATAATTGTCACAATTTTTTTAATAATATAACAAAAGGCAAGGTTACAACCAAGTAACACAATATTTGTCTGCATACATACATATAATATATGTTACATATATATATACATGTAACATATATTATAGTTTAAATCAACAATACTCTTATTAATTCATAATCACGTCTGATACAAAAAGTTTGGTTAAATATAATGGTAGAGGAGCGTGTAGTCACGCGCTCCAGCAAAGCTGGTTTGCTGGGTGGTATCTCATATCTGTCTATGAATGAAAATCTAAGAATCTTTTAACACTCACTCTCAAGTATAAGACCCCCAAATCCCGGAAAAACAAAATAAAATAAAATGAAAAATATATAAATATTTATAATTATTATTAATGAAAAATGAATACTGCCTCAATAACATAAAAATCATAAGAAAAGCATCAGCAACAGTTCCCATAATAAAAGCTGAAAAGAAGAAAACAAGATCCACCTCGAACCTCTCTCCACCCTCCTCCTCCTCCTCTCACCGATTTTCCACCATAACCACCACCACCACCATCTTCAGCCTCCCTCCCTCTCTCTTTATCGTTCTCTCTCTCCTTCTCTGTCAACGATCAGTTGTAGAGAGTGTCTTCGAGAGTGGTGCGGGTATACCCTTTTTATCTTTCTGTATGTTCGAGAATCAAGGTTGTTTTTCTATAATCTAATACATACTTACTCGCTTTCCCTTCCTTCTTTTGTCTTCTCCCTCTTCTTTAAGCTCCTCAGTGCGATACCCATATCAATAAATCCACTGCTCTCCACAAATCGGTAGTTAATTGGGTTAACTGTGAATTGGGTTTGGTCTAATTTTCCAACAATAATGAGGGAAGAGGACTCAAATTGGTTCTCAAGATGGGAGGAAGAGCTCCCGTCACCTGAAGAGCTCATGCCTCTCTCTCAAACCCTAATCACTCCTGATCTTGCTATAGCTTTTGACATCCGAAACCACAACAGCAGTTCTGGCCAGCAGCAACAACCCAATCCGCCGCCTCCGCCTCCTCCATCGGCAACTCCTCCGCCTTCCAATCCCTTGGCCGCTTCCCAGCCTAACTCGGCGGAATTTGGAGCCGATTCCGCCGAGTTGGGCTCTGGTGCTGCCGGCGACGAGCCGGCTCGGACCCTCAAGCGGCCCCGCCTTGTGTGGACCCCGCAGCTCCATAAGCGCTTTGTCGATGCTGTTGCACACCTTGGGATCAAGAATGCGGTCCCTAAGACAATAATGCAGTTGATGAGTGTGGATGGGTTGACCAGAGAGAACGTGGCGAGTCATCTTCAGAAATACCGTCTTTATCTCAAGAGAATGCAGGGATTGTCGGGTGGTGGTGGCGGAGCAGGCGGTAATGGTGGTGGCGGCGGTGGAGCCGGGTTAGCTGCCTCGTCGGATCCGGCAACGGACCATTTGTTCGCTAGCTCCCCGGTGCCACCGCATTTCTTGCATCCCGGTCGGCCCAATTCGGATCATTTCTTGCCATCGTTTGTGCCTGTGGCCGCACTGCAACACCACCACCACCACCAGCAGATGGCAGCAGCGGCGGCAGCTGCGGTGGCACATCCTCATTTGCAGCCCCAATACCACAGGCAAATGGGGCATTTTGGGTCACCACCAAATGGGCAATTTGAACATTCGTTTCTGGCTAGACAGACACAGCAACCGATTCATAGGATGGGAGCACCAGTTCACAATCCAGTGCCGGGATATGTGGAGGATTTGGAGTCGGCTAATGCAAATGGAGGGAGGAAAGTCCTTACACTCTTTCCAACTGGGGATGATTGAAGTTGGGTAATTGTTGACTGCCATTTATCGTTTCAATTTTCTTTTTATGATTCAGCTTCTGGGTCTTGTCAAATCAGTTCTTGGTGGCACTTTTGTAGTATTTTTAGAGTTCAGTTTAGGGTCTTGGCTGTTCTTGTTGTGTTAGTCATTGTTGGTAGCCTCTGATGGTAACAATTGGGATTGGGCTTCAGCTGAAATCTAGTTTCATCTACAGATCAAGAATTTCTGTTATCTGAGTTGTGTTGTCTGTCCGGTCTCTTTCACCATCTTTTTGCGAGTGACTAGGATTGGTGGGTGGTATGAGGTATCTGTTATGGTGTCCAATTCCGCAGACTTCTACATGGGTAATTAAATTGTTGGTAGCAGTCTGTCTCCTTACTGTCTGCTTCTGGTGACGGAAATTTGAACGACAATCAAATTCCTAAGCTTCTTAATGGAAGCATTATTGAAGCTTCATGATATTGGTCATTCTTGATTTCCAGAAGAGTTGTTCTCCTCATGATATCTCAGGATTTGCTTGGTTATCCTGCAATTCAGAGTCTTCTTAGTAGTCATCGACTCCTCACAGGATGGCCAGAGGAAGAAACTGACTGAAGTTTGCACTTGCAGGTAAGGATAAATAATAACATTGCAAGTGCTAGATAAGTTCATTACATATCTAAATATGGGGTCGGAATCCTTTGTCAGCAAATATATTGAGAGTCTCAGCAATATCCAATATCTTTTCTCTGTTAGGTCTATCTCTTCTGTTTCTTAGTTCAGTTTTATGTAGAGTTGAGCTGTACTTTTTGTACATTGTGTGACTCCATAGAAGACATTGATCCCTCGTATAAGGGAAACTATTAAAGAAACCCTAATGTTATTAGAATCTTAAATCATTTCAATGTCCCCGAACATTGGAGTATCGAATTTGCTTTCTCTTTCATGCATACTTAATTATGTTGGCAATGTTGAATGACATATCCTCTTTCATTCCACTTAAGGACAAATGCTTTGCATCTGAAGCAAGTTACTTTAGGTTCATTTCTGTTGCTGGTTAAATTATGAGAAAGGTGAAACATTTAACTGAAGAAGTAGATGGAAAGGTCAACTGAATTTCCATGTTTATACTCAAATTGAAAGGGAAGAAAGATCTAGATCCAACCCAAAGTGAATAATAGAGATACCAAGTTGGTAAATGCATGATACATTTTCCCTCAAGTTATGGATTGTTATAGCTGTAGTTTCCTGTCAAAGTTAACTAACAGACTCTAGATGACATATCTTTTTTGCTTTAATAGATAAGAAAGACGATATCTCACTTTGGGATGGAAGGAAATTAAAAATTGAACTGAGACTGCATTATATTTTGCCCTAGAAAGTAGTATAGCTTCCCTATGAATTCTACATTTTTTGTATGGTTGCACTGTGAAACTTTGACTTTCTGGATTTGGATGATGATCTTCATGAATGCTAGTGCACCTTGCATCTCAGGAATAATGTCCTCTATACATTCTAAAATTTTTTATGACGGAATCAATAGAATCAGCTCAAGGTTGAGTAAACATTCATATTGGCAAATATCAGTTGTAGTATTAACAATAGGACTTCCTAGGCATGTCTACATTGTTGCTTCTGGAAATTGTAAGCAAATCTCTATCTGACTTAGACTCGTTCATACATGATGTTGCTTTGTAAGTTCTGTTTGTTTGATTTTAATAGCTTTTTGACCTTAGTAGAATTCTCAAGAGAGTGTTCCTTAAGGAAATTCACATTGGACACAAAGATACCCTGCTATCGGGTGATGATATTTTATTCTTGTAGATTGATAGAATGGTAGGGATGACCTGCATGTATGGAAATGTCTGTTAATTTCATATGCTTAAATCTCAACTGCGAAGATGAAATCTAGGATTGGCATTCTAAACATTTTCATGAGAGCACGAAATAAAATTACATGGTTTTGCTAATACTCTCCTAACACAGTAAGAACTTGATCTCAATTTCAATTCTCGAACTACATAAAGATGGTTGGATTGTGCTAACCAGTTGGACCTTATTGTGTAACAAGTTTGTATATGTGCCTGTAAGTTGGAATTGTTGATTATAGAGACATATTTGGGCAGTTTGTATCATTTGAAATTAGTTGACTACGATAGGAAGAATATTTCACCCAAAGTCCTGTCTGCAGGCTGCACCTTGGCCTGAACAAAACACAGAATTGATACCGATCCTATGCCCTCTAGCCCGAACAAACAGATTAACCCCTCTGTTTTACCTAGTTGAATGAATATGTAAAAAACTGCTACTTACTCTGTTTTGCAGTTAGTACCTCCAACATTCTCTCTTCTTTTCTTTTCTTTTGAATATACAGGTATCTACTACTTTCAAAAGGTATTGAGAAGAGTGGATGCTAGAGCTATCCTAAACCAATAAGTATAATATATATATATATATATATTTTATCAACTTGGGTGGATAATGTCATAATATACAGCAGCACATGCATGGCTTTGCTCACTTATAAGGACACCCTATTGCCATCTCTTGTAGAGCACTAGTTTCAAGTTTCAATTAAACATTAAATATATATGTATATATATATATAGGATGAGAGAGAGAGAGAGAGAGAGAGAGAAAAAAGATGCATAGTGGAATTCTATATTAATTTAGTTCTGTCACCAAGTTGAGATTCATTTTTATATAGATTACAAAATTCTTTCTTAATCTAAACAGAAAGAGCAGATCAAATCAAAATTTACTTGTCTTTTTATCAGATCACCTTTAAGTCAATTCTTGTGTTGGCACACATCCTACCATATATACCACATATGTGCGTGTATGTGTGTGTGTGTATCGAGAGAGAAAGAGAGGGAGAAAGAGTGATTTTTGGTTTTGGGGTTCTTAATTCCTGTCGATTTGAAGTTAGAGAGATAGGGAAAGAAACTTTTGGGTGTTAAATTTCAATTCCTTTGGAACTTCTTTTTAAGTTGAAAGTTGAGAAACCTTAGAACAGTGCTGCGATGAGTTAAAACAGTAAAAGGGTTATTTCAGAGTACATAAAAGCACGCTTCCCAGTCCCACATGAACAGCCTGATTCCGCTGGCTGCTGCATCCCGTCCTCCACAAATTTCATGGACATCAAAACTTAATTTATATTTTGATTTCGGACTTCGATAAGCCTCTTTACCTCTGCACTAATGGATCCCACGTGATCTCTTCACTACATTTGCTGTTTTCTTCCCTTATCATTACATCTATTATTTACAAATTTCCTTAATTAATTAAAACAAAAGTACAAGGTTACTGTAGAAATCATTAACAAGAACTGTAATATTTAACGATCACGCCTTGAGAAAACTTAAAATAGCAATTTAGTTGAGTTCTCTACTATTTCCACTCAGAATTTTAGTTAATTATATTATCATAGTGCATAATTAGAACATAATTGGTAGATTTATGTTAGATTTGAAGTTATGATTGTTCTCGCATTAAATTCCTTGAACGATGAAAAATTTTAATTTTTCATCGAGAGGTTGAAGTGGGAATGGTGAGAATTATATACGTCAAAAAATAATATAAAAATTAGAATATGAATTAAATAAAAAAATTGAAATCAAAAATGAAATCAAAGCCAAGGTGAATGTCTATTTGTCAATTTTCCTTGACCAAAAATAAATTTATTAATTAAATATAAAATTTGACAAATTACTTATGATATTCTATTTCCATCCCCAAAGAAGACAGAAAATTTTTAAAAACTAAAACTAGCAAGATGCTGATTCCCAAAGAAGGAAATATGCCATGCCATGCCATGAGATGTAAGAGGCAAAGGATCATGTCTTGCTGTCTCAGGGATTTCACACAGCAATTATCAGATGAGCAAATCAGATTTGACATCCAATTTTCTTGTCAGTCCAAAGAGATTTTCCTGCTCCCAACCCACCCAACACCCATTTGGGAATAACACACAATGCCAACTTCACTTTCCCTTAAACACAATTGTTGAAAGAGTTGGGCTCGAAACTTATTCAGAAAATCATTTAAATAAATCATACAACAAGGACGATGATATTAAATAAATTTCTGCCACCGTAGTATTTGCCATCCTGAAAGGTCAGACACACACAACCCACTTCAAAATGCTTTTCGACAACGCATCAAATTTCTAAATCGCTATCAACCTACCTACTATAGCGTGTCTACGTACATTCCATTACAGATATTCCTTTATAATTTATTTGCTAGTGATTAAGACATGATGAACTCCGAGCTGTCAATGATGCCTTCCTGGACCTACCAAAACATCAATTGTTCTTTTTAATACTATTATATTAGACTACGATTTTACTTGTTGGGTTCCTTTCTCGTGGGTATCAATGAATTTAAAATCTTAGCATAGGCTGTATTTGGAATATGCTTGGATAATATATGTTATATAGCCTTCGGTCTTGAGCTGAGCTCCATCGTTTGTCCATCAACCACTACACCTTGAGCTCCACAAGGCAATGTGGTAACAACCATTTGCAGCCACATATGGAAATAAATAAAACATACATGTACTAGTACTAATCAGTCTGCAAGGAGATAATACGGGAAATGTCAAAAGTAATGTTACACCACTTAGGGATTTCAATACCACAAAAAGAGCCCAACTAGGTAATAAGTTGCAAACAAAGGTCTGTAACAAAAAAGTCTCAACAATGAGTCCTGACAACAGAAGAATACTAGTATAGAGAAATCTGAATACACCATTCCCACCTAATTCTCATCTAATGGTTTTGCAAGTAATCAAAGCTCAGAGGCTGCTGACAAAACGGTGCCTGCAAAAAAATTGGTGCATATGGATTAGTTGCAAAACGAAAAAAGTTCTCTTTCCCCATACATTTTGATGATCACATGAAGTGTATTAACTTGTTTCAAACAAAGAAAATGTTATTCAATGAATCAAGGAGATGTTTGAAACAGGAAATCAACATTAGAAGTGAATTATTCTAAAATAATCAAGGGCCAATAGAATATAAAAAGCAAAAAATTTTATCTTCTTAATGGAAAGTCTAAGAAATTTATCAACTCCATTCTCAAGCTTAATAACATTCTATCAGTCAAAAAAGCAAAGGGTCTTATGCATACTTCCTAATACTTTCATCAAAGCCCTCTAGTTTGAATTCATATAACACTTTGGACCAAATTACCAATACCACATAAATGTCGAGTTGAAGAATTGCTCGAAAAACCATTAAAATAAACAACCCAAATAACGATGATGATCATGCTGTCTGCATATTTAGAGACTCGCAAAGCACCCTCAGTATCCATTCTGCCGTGCAGATTGTGTCTAAAAACCTTGATGAACAAACCAGCAAGAAACAGAACTCCATCTCAAAGCAAGATAGGTGCTAGCACCAAAACTTAAATTTTCTTATCAACTAACCAGCTTACAATTAGATGAGTAAGCTCGTACACTCACCTTCCCTAAGCCAGTTTGTGAAATTAAACCTCGGTTTTTATTTAAGTGAATTCATTATTTATTGCCAAATCCAAATATATACTGCTCATTCACCATACGAAAGCATTCAGACTCCCAGACACCAAAAGGACTGTGTTACTTAAAACAGTCTCGCCCTATGAGTTAGAGAAACAAAAGCATTGTAGATTATATGATCAAACTGGGAGGGAAGCAGGTCGTGATCCAACAAAAACAACAAAATAGGATTACAGCCTACCTGGAAAGTAGCATGTCTGAACTGCTCATATGAATGTGCATACATCATTGCAGCACTAGGCCACTGAATGTATGCAGCATCTCTGGATGTTTGATTTGATCCCATGGCGCAAAAAGGGCGCATAACTGGGTTCACATGAGGCCTGTAGCCAAGAGTAGCTTGTGCCCTTGGGATCTGCCCCAACTGAGGAAAAACAGTATCATATTGCACAAAAGGAAGTTGAATTTTCTGACTGTTGAAAGGTAGTACGTTGAACCCTTGGTTTGCTGGAAGGCTTCTAACATACCTGTTGTGCCAACCGTTTAGTTCCATAAAAACAGGAAAATTTTTCTTTACAAAGGATGCAAAATAAGAATGCGAAACCACTGACACAGAATTAACAGAATAAGTTTCTTGCTGAAAAACTCCTTAGAGTATACCATTTGGAGCACAAATAATTACACATCAAAACCAAACTGACAGATACATACCTTTCATAACTCCGGTCGTAATCTGGGTCAGTACGATCCTTCTCCCTATCTCTGAAAATAGCAACTCTTGATGAGGAGCCACCATCCCTGACACTCGCACTCTTGTCTGTATCAGTCAGCGAGTTTTTGCATCCTTCATTCTCATCTCTGCTAGGGCATGTATTCTTCCCTTCTACAGGGGCATTAGATGACAGGTCATCATACTCAGAACTACCAGGGCTACTAAAGATGCGAGCTCGTGCCTTGTCATACTCCTCCTTTCTCTCTTCAACACTTCTCATAGGACTTTGTTTTATCTCCATGTCATTACCTTCACTCAAATATCCCTTATTAGGCCTCGGCCTAATCACAATTTTAATATTTTCTGGTTTATCATTTTCTGATTGCTTTGCAGAGATTTCAGATAAACGGACAGCTGGGTATCTGCTTTCAGCTGTTTTTCTTACCAGAATTTTGTTACCGAGGCCGTCTAAGCCACTGTCCTGAACCATAGTTATCAGCCCATAATGTTGAGCAACACGATGTGCAGCAAGTCGAAGATAAGAAGTGGGAAAATGTTGGAACTCAAACTGCTGCTGATCATGACTTTGCAAAAACCTCTGGATATCAAGTTCCATCCGAAGAACTGATAAATGAAAAAAATAAATCAGAAATATAACTGAAACATAACTGGAAAAGCAGTACTAAAGACCATATCAATGAAGATAGTATTTGTGTCCACAAATTGATTTCTGTAAAGTCAAATATAAAAAAAAAACACAATTGTCCCAGCATCAACAGCAAGTAACATAAATGAACCATCATGAACTTGTGTTGCTGACTATGGTTCACAGAGAAACTGTAGAGAAAAATATCTCAATGTCAGCTATACTTTCGTGTTGTCCAACATAATCACATTGAGCAACTATAGGCCAATAGGCCTTATGTACAAACACATGCATATGCATGTACAACCATTACCACTCAGAAAATCATTCTTGAGCATATCCTTTTTTTTTAGATAAAAAGAATGTATATTGTGCAAATTGACACCAACAGGGTGTTGCCCCTGTACAAATTCTTGAGCATACCTTAGAAGTAAGAAAATAATTTAGACACCCTGAATAGAGCAAGGAAGGATCAAACCACTTCTGGAAAAGGATCCCTATATTAAACCAGAAAGCATTGATGCAATGGACTAGCAACAATGGCAACAATAGGTAGGCCACCATAGGGAATTTCCAAAAGCACTCTGCTCCCAAGAGATTAAAAAACTTTTTTCCAAACAACGCATTTGGCTGAGCTTAATTTTGGTCAAAGAAGCCTTATAAGCTCTCTACAAATTTAGAAAACTTGATGATTTATCTAACAATTAGAAAAGAACTTACGGGCTTGGTAACTTGCAAGCTCTGAAAGCTAGTAGGCAGTAGCTCTTAATTTAGAGAGCTCATAAGCACTCTAAAATAAGCTAGTGTTCACCCAATAAATTCCTAAATTCTCTCCATCTAAGATTTTCTGATAAGCTCATGATGCCAAAACAGTGCAACAACATTGTAGAATAATATCTTTACAATTTATCACGCCATTGAAGATATTGAAGATATAGTTAATAAGCTCCTGCATCATAAGCGAAGTCAATCACCCTATAACCTATTTGGCTCAAAATTTTGCAAGCCCAAATAGGCTAGTAGCTGCTAGATCCTATTTTAGAAAGCTTATAAACACTCTAAAATAAGCTAGGATTTACCAAAAATGTCTAAAATTCTCTCAATCTAATACTTCTTATAAGCCTGTGTTGCCAAAGCAGTTCAAAAACTTTTTAGAAAAATATTTATGCAATTTATCACAGCATTGAAGATGTAATTTATAAGTTCCTATAGTATAAGTCATGTCAATCTTCGTTTCCAAACAAAGTTATAAGTCATGTCAGACAATTGCTCCCTGCATCCACAGTACAAACTAAAGGAAAAAAATTGAGAATCCTACACTTTAGATATCTCTTCTCATGTTGTCTCCACTACTACTCTGAACTCTTTAGTTGTTAACAATCATAAGGCTTCACAACTGCACCTTTTACAATTGAATCCCACAACCACTAAACTACGTTTTGTACATGGGCGGTACCCCCTTGATACATTTGTGAATAATATTACTTCTCTTATATTTCAAAAAAACAATCACTAAATTTGGAGGCCTCAACTCCTCTAACCCTCTTTTGCAATACCCAAAAAAAGTTGGAATATTCTTAAATGAGCACCCTAGTAGGCAAACTATCATTCATTACAACAACTTGATTTATTAAACCAATAATTCCAATTATTCAATAGAGTATAAATGTCATTCACAGATTCTAGCACGATAGTCATCTCATCCATCCAAACGTCAAGCAAATCCACACTGAAAAGTTTCCATTTCTTCACCTTATGCCTGGATAAATAAATTAATTTTAGAGGATCCAGCCAGATTAGTAATCCATAAGTACAATGTATAACCGAAATCTGAAAGAGAAAACAAAGACTAGATAACTTGGCTCCCTCTTCAATTTGACATGGCATAGACAATTTCCTTTTCTTTCCAGCATGATGTTAACCATTAAGTAGCTTAACACATCCAAGCAGGATGACCAAAAAAAATATAAATCAATATCAGATCTACAAGGCTATCGCCAGAAAATCTCAATGATGGAGTAATTTACACTAAAGCACCTAAATTAATTGATTGTTGAAATAATGTTGGAAGACACAATACAACATAAGTTAAACCTCCCTTTCTCATCATATTATAGTTGGGGATTTATGGTTCCATGCTATTTTTGTTTAAAGGTCAACCTCTCAATTCTAGTGAGGATTTGAGAACCTTATTGACACTTTGACTGATTTGTAAAGCTCTTGTACATTGGTGTTACCCCTTCAACGCCCTGTTTATAGAAGTTTTATCCTTTGTTCTCCTTCCCCAAAAAAAAATATCTCATCATAATACCCCACCAACAACAAACGTCAGTCCACTCGGGTTCTTTGTTTTACTGAATTCAGCTGAATTTTTTCCCCAAGGACCAAATCTGCATTAAATCTAACCTATGTATCTCCATTTTCTTATTATTAACAATGAAATTTCACTCATATCTTTCCCACCGACCTAACAAACTAAATTAACGAGAAAAGAACCCGATCTGACATAAAATAAATCTAATAAGAAACCGACCTCCTGAACAATGTTTCACCCAAAATTAGTCCCCGATTCAATCCAATAACCTAAGGTCAATCCCCTAGCAAAATACAGACGCGAAATGAAACCAAAATTCCGAAATTAAAAACACATCCAGATCAAAAATCACACAGAAATAGGGTTTATGGTAATAGAATTGAAAGGCACAACAAAAGAAACAAAACGAGGAAGAAAAACTAACTGGTGAGACGATGACGAGGATTCTGAAGAGCCTCGACCAAGAAGCTATCCACCATTGACTCCTTCTCCTGCATAAGCGTGGCAGCTGTTGTCGTTGAGTCCATGGAGGTCTGTCTGTTTTCTATAAATTTCTATTCTCTTTCCGTCTCCCTCAGTTATCAAGGAACCTTCTCTTCTTCTTCTTGTTCTCTCTCTCTCTCTCTCTCAGAGATTGAAGAGAAAGAAAAATCAAGAAGAAGAGAATTGTGTTCCTCTGCGCATGAAACACAAGAGGAAAAAGAGAAAAACCCTTCGGAAAAGGTCTTCTCTCTCTCTCTCTCTCTCGCTCTCGCGCTCGCCAAAGTCGAGAGACGCAGAGGTAAAATGAAAGAAAGAATGAAATATCTTTTAGATTTTCTTCTTCTCTTTCTTTAAAAAAAAATTATTATTATTATTTATCGACTCCGAAAACAGAAAAAAGAAAAAAAAAAAACAAAAGAATTGTGTGTGAAAGGACAAAAAGTCCACCGCCCCCTGTTATCTTCTTCCTTTTGTGGGTGGATTTGTTTTGTACGGTGCGATCCCTACGGTTATGTAACTGGGTTAGGTTCGCCTTTGACAATATACAAGTACCAAATTAGGAAAGTAACTCCACACTATAAAGGAAAATTTTGCTGGTCTTAACTACGATTGTTAATAATATAATTATAAACAGGAAACCAATCAATTGAATAATTATTAACACGTGACGTTTCTTCTTTAATTTATAATGAGTCGGTACTTTTTACTGATTTTATTAAATTTTAAAATCTAATTATTTTTTAAAATTTATATGCTATTTTTACTTTTTTATATTAAATTTATGTTAATTACTACATGTAGTATATAATATATTCAATTTATAAATCATATAATAATGTAATTCATAATATTTTATCTTATTTAGTTTTTTTTAACTATATATTTTATTGTTTCCTCTGCTAATTTTTGCAATTATCATATGAGGTAGTATATTGAATTAAGACTATATGTTATAAAATAACGAAAAAGTGATTGCTTAAATAAACAATTATAATTTAGTATGCAAGATATTTGTAATTGAGTTCTAAAAATATTTAGTTGATAAATAACTTACTTATTGATCTCCGACTTTTTTAATTACTATCACTATCAATGTTTTCGATATAACGTATCTATTCATTTATCTATTGATTCAAACTAAAAGTATATTTGAAATAGTAACTTCTAAATAAATAAATTTAATTTTTATTATTATTCATATCATAATATAATATAAAAATTTTAACATAACAAACATCAATAATATTACAGTATATTTATGATGTACTAAAAAATTGACAGTTTTAATTTTTATTTTTTAAAAAATTAAGCTCTATTTGGTATATAAAAATATTTTTATAATTTTTATTTTTTAAAGAATAATTAAATTAAAAAAAAAAAATTGAAAAAAAAAAGAAAACACAAATCCTTACTCCGACCACCGCGGACCATTTGCCCACCGTTAAAATAACTGAAAGTACCTGGCCTGGTCCATAGCTGATCCAGCCCAGACGGACTCAGACTTGGTCCGTAGCTTGGCCACGGTCCATATAACACGTTATTATTCTAGACGGAGTTTAAACCGCGAATCCGACAATAACGAGAACTAAGCCGACCGTCCACGTGGCAAACAGGAATATTTAAGTAGTGTACGGCACTCAAAACAAATAAAACGTAACGGGTACGAGACTGAAACAAAAAGGTCAAACACAATATTAATTAATAAATAAACAAATAAAATTATATTAGTAAAGAAGTTTCCGGAAAACCATTTTATCCACTTCCTATTTATTTCCCTCTCTCTCCAAGGCTGACGCATGCATTTCACGTGACTGATTTTTCTTTTCTTTTTTTTTTTTAAACAAAAAAAAAAATTGTTCTCCACAATTTAATAGTTAGTTCAATGCCTAATTGTGTAAAATATTTGTAAATTTAACATTTTTATTATTTTTTAATATTTATTTATTGCAAATTTTTGTTTTATTACAAATTAATTATGCATCATAATATTTTAATATATAAAATAATAATATTAATATATTTTTGTGTATAATTAACTTATTCATACATTTTAGAATTACAATTTAAATATAACTAAATTACAATATAATATTTGTATAAATAAATATTATGTTTCGCGTTATAATAATTAACTCTAGTAAGTTGGTTAACATAATTATAACAATTAGAACGTTATAAATGTAAATGTATAGTATAATTAGTGGAAATTATGAGTACTCAAATATAATAATAAAAAAATTGTGTGTATTAAATATGAGGATGGTGCTTGTCTGATAAGCTTAATAAAAAATTTGGTAGATCATCTGTCATTCAAACCGAGCTTTGGAGAGTCTTCGATGATCTTTAACTTATTTAAAATATTAGATTTCTTAGTAACATTTTAAAGATAAATAGTGTTTTGATGGTACAATTATTTACTATGAAATATTATGGTACTAATACGTATATCGTACTAATTTGTGCCATCAAATCATTGCTATTGCATGATTGATAAGTTCGGATCTAATATATATATTGCGAAGAGAATAAATATACAGCAAATATTGATTTATCTTTACCGGTTGACCTCTATTATTATGTTCAAGTATCGAATGATCTCTAATAGTTATTAACTGACGATATCATTAGTATCTCTTAACTCAGAATATGTATGACGATTTATTAATTTTTTTTTGAATTTTAACTTTCTTTATGCTAAAAAATAAATATTTTATGCTAATTAAAAATTATATTTTCTAAAGATGCATTATATATATAAACATATATTTTATTATAGATATTGTTAGAAAATTCTGATCAAGGTATTAAAAATGTATATATTATAATTTAAATATTTTATACGATAAATATTTATTTTTTAGTTCGGAATAAATTTAAAATAAAATTATACAAATAGTTACATTGGGAAATATTGGATTAAATAAAAAATATGTTGTGTATTAAAGAGATTTTCAAAATTCTCTAAGAAATCTGCAAAAAAATTCCATGAAGGAAACAAAAAAAAATTAAAAACAAGAAGAAAAAGGAAAAGACATCCATCTAGGGGGAAGGCTTCGCACGCGCCACAAGGAAAATATGTGAACAGAATAACGTGTAAAACCCCGGGGTTCGTCTTCAACCTGCGTCAAGCTTTTTCCTCCCTTCTAACGGAAAATTTTGACGCTCTCCATCCCTCTGAACCTAAACCCTAACGATGGGGGAACAGCTCCTGACCGAGCAACCGCCGGCGCCTGACACAAACCATACTTTCTGCTCGGAATTCGATACCCTCTCGGTACCCCCGCTGGATCCCCTGTTTCTATCCGGGTCGGATTATACGACAAGCGATAACCTGAAGGCAGATCTAGGGTTCGGATTCGAAGAAGATGGAGATATCGAACTCACCTTTGACGATCTCGACGATCTGTATTTTCCATCGGAAACCGAACCTTTCATCATCCCTGTATCGGCTCAGGCCAAGTCCTCACAAGGCTGCTCCGGAAATTTCAATCCAGAATCCGGAGGCTTCGGAATATCCGGCGATCATAGTGTGGACGTCGTTGACAGTTATATGAATTGGTGGTCGCCGGAGTCTGTGAGTTGTGATCGGGGCTATCCGAAGGTGCAATCGTCGCAGGACTCAGGGGATGGTTGCCCTGAGGCTACGACGAGTATGAATTTTCCATCTCCGGCTTCATCTCACGGTTCCGGCGTCTCCGAAGCCGTGAATACGTCGTCCGCTGATTCACGCAATCCCGTTGTTGATGAGAAGATCAAAGTGAAGGAAAGCGGTAAAAATTCAGTCACAAAAAGGAAAAAGGACAGTGAAGATGCGACTGGAGAATCCAGGACCAACAAGTTCCGTAGGTCGTTCGTACCGAGTGAAAATACCAATTCCGACGAGGTGAGTGTTACCACTAACGAGGAGGAGGAAAAAAGAAAGGCGAGATTGATGAGGAATCGCGAGAGCGCACAGTTGTCTAGGCAGAGGAAGAAACATTATGTAGAAGAGCTGGAGGACAAGGTAAGGACTATGCATTCTACCATTGCCGACTTGAATAGTAAGATATCATATTTCATGGCTGAGAACGCCACTTTGAGGCAGCAGTTGAGTGGTGGCGCTGGCATCTGTCCTCCTCCTCCTGGTATGTATTCACCAATGGCACCCATGCCGTATCCATGGATGCCCTGTCCACCGTATGTAGTTAAATCACAAGGATCTCAGGTGCCTTTGGTTCCAATTCCGAGGTTGAAACCTCAGCAACCCGTCTCGGCGTCTAAGCCCAAGAAGGGCGAGAGCAAGAAGGGCGTTACTAGAACTAAGAAGGTTGCTAGTATTAGTTTTCTGGGTCTTTTATTTTTCATCGTGTTGTTTGGTGGATTAATTCCAGTTATCAACGTTAAGTACGGGGGAACGTATGACAATGTTGATATTGTGTCGGGTTATGTGAATGATCGGTTTTATGATCAGCATAGAGGACGAGTTTTAACGGTCAGTAGCCAGTCAAATGGGTCTGATAAAAATATTGGCATAGGATTCTCGAAAGTTAATTTTGATACAAGTAATAGAATACATTACAAAAGAGGCCATTCTGGAGGATCAAGCGATGGTGCTGACCCTGAAGATGGAAGATCAAGTAGCAAAGAAAATGTGCCTCTGGGCAACTCTAGTGAATCCCTTGTTGCTTCTCTGTATGTTCCAAGAAATGATAAGCTTGTGAAAATTGATGGAAACTTGATAATACATTCCGTTTTGGCCAGTGAGAAAGCTATGGCCTCCCGGAAGGATAACAGGGAGACTGGTTTGGCAATACCTACCGCGTTGGCTATCCCTGATGTCAGAAGGAGTGGGAGAATTCATTCCCACTTATACAGAAGTGCAAATGAGCGACAGAAGGCTCTGTCTTCTGGCTCTACTAATACTTTGAAGGATCATTTCAAATCTAGCGCAGCTGATGGTAAACTGCAGCAGTGGTTCCGTGAAGGTGTTGCAGGTAATTTTGGTGTTCTGATCTTAACACTTGGTCCATAAATTGATATTTGGTTCTTTTGAGTTAATTAATTCCTGTTACATGGTACTTTGTTTCTAATGTTATCCTTTAAGATTGTGCCTGACATCTTATAATGCCTAGATATTCCCCAAGGACGTCGTGTAAATTGGTAGTGTTCGTATTTGATGCCTCAATCTTTTCCTTTTTTCTTAAATCACTACAAAGATGGAACATATTGTTCCTCATAACTTACCATAATATATAGTGGTGTTTCTGGATATTTTCAAGTAGAAGTTCTTGATTGAGGTGATCTTAACTCAAAGATCATAGCTTAAATTGCTTTTCATTAGCTGGAATTCTAAATAGAGTTTGGTTTGCCAGTCCAAATGGCTGGAAAGTGAGAAAGTCTTTTGTTTGTAAGTTCGTGTTAGCTAAACCATTACTCCTGTTAATTCTCAAGATCATGTTTTTTATCTGGCTTACAAAATCTGAAATAAGCTTTTTCTTCTGTTGATTTCTTTTGCTTTTTTCATATGTTTGAATTATTGCTTGTCTTGCCTGAATAAAACATTTTTCATGTTAATTCTCAAGTCATATCTGTTATGGTGATGCAAAATCTGGAAGTGGTTTTTTCTTATTGTGGATTCCCTGTGCTTCTTTCACTTGCATGAATTACACCTCCTCCCCGCTCTCCCTCCCTCCCAACCAAAGAAAAAGAGAGAGAAAATAGTGTTAATTTTCAATTACAGATATTTCATCTTGACATGACATCTGGAATTAGCTTCTTCCTATTGTCTATTCCTTGTTCTTATTTCATATGCTTGATTATTTCCTGTGTTTCCCTGGATCCCTCCACTTTCTCTTTTAGGGCCGATGTTGAGTTCTGGCATGTGCACTGAAGTATTCCAATTTGACGTCTCACCAACTTCTTCTCCTGGAGCCATAATTCCCGCCTCGTCAGTTGCCAATATTTCTTCAGAAGGTCAACATAACACTTCTAAAGTTAACAAGGGAAGGAATAGAAGGATTCTCCGCCATCTTCATCTTCCCCTTAAGGGATCCAACCTTAACATTACTGAAGATGGCATGCAACCAAGTGCTCAGAAAGACAATTTTCCGGGCAATAAATCTGCTTCATCTATGGTCGTTTCCATCCTTGTAGATCCCAGAGAGGCTGGAGATGCTGATATCGATGGAATGATTGCACCTAAGTCACTTTCTCGTATTTTTGTTGTCGTGCTCATGGACAGTGTCAAATATGTCACTTACTCGTGCGTCCTTCCACGCTCAAGTCCTCATCTGGTGACTGCCTGAGGAAGGACAAATAGTTGAAGCAACGTCACAAGACTATACCTGACTCCTGTTCCCAGTTCTGTAAATTAAATGGACAATAAAATTAGCCAGCTTCAGTAGCATCATTGTTAATGACTGGGACCCTAACTAACTCTCGTTTGACTTTCTGTTGAGTGAGTAGTTCATACCTTTGGCTTGAGTTTTAGAGTACCAGATTACTAAAATACTAAGATACTGATGTAGTTGGTAACAGGTGGAGTGACCAGTATATTGATGGTGCTTACCTACTGAATACTTCCGTGTAATTTTTTATATCGACTAATTTTTAATACAAGTTTACGAGAATGCATACTTCACATATATGTGTTTGTGCGTGTTCTCTCTCGGGGATGTTGCAGATTTCTCTGGTTGCTTTAGATGGTAAGACGGCAAATAGTTTGGCTTTTGATAAACAGGATTATATACAAAAGTTGGATATCATAGAGGGAATTACTTCGCCAATGCCTTGTCATGTCTGGCATCCTCTACTGATCACGTTACAAAAGTATGTCTTTTTGGGGAAAAAAACTTGTCATGTCACACCTACTATTTTCATGAATTATGATATCTTTTTTGAAGAAAATATATCACTTGAAACATGTTTTGTAAGAAAAATATCACTTGGTGACTTCAAAATCTACTTTGTTTTTTGGAAAAATACAGCAGGGTCTCATAAGTTGTAAGATATGACTTGCTACTTGGTGACATCAAAATTTGAGAGAACATACAGGCAACTCCAAACTCTGATGTAGCAGGTAAATATGAGAAAAATACTTGTTGGATTAAAATTTTTCCCACTAGACCGAGCAGGGAGGAGCGACGGAGCGTCCAAAACTATTACTTTATTACAATATCTGTAATGTTTTCATCGAGCAGTTCACTAATAACAAGGACAAATTGATTGTTTTTAATGATCTAATTTGCCGCTGTGAATAGCCTGAAAAGAAAAATACTGCAGTAGGCTTTCCAGTGCATGGTATAACAGCTTCATAACAAACATAGTTGGGAATGACATGATTGGCTAGATGAAGGAAGAAAATGCCGGCAGGTGAAAAATAGTTGCGGATGCATATTTTCCCAAAGTTCACGTCTGACAGCAGGCTATAAGGATACAGCAAGTACGCAAATCACATGTTCGTGCAATCAGATACAAGAAAAAAAAAACTGTGATAACACGGCAGAAACCGAACAACCATGCTGATTCAATTGTAGGAAGACAATGGTTCATTCCTGTGAACTGCAGTCCATCGTCTGAATTGGAGGGGCAGTGACCATAGCCAGATTTGTATTAGATGAATTGGAATCACTAGCTCTTTCTCTAATCTCTCTATACTCTTGGCAAATGGCACATAAATGGCAAAAAAAGTGAGTAACAAAGTCCCCACATGGTGCCTCCTGCACAAGAAAAAGACAATTTTAACTAGTAAAATAACTGTTGTGGGATTTGGGAAAAATAATAATAGTAAAACACTGAGCTTCATCAAATGTATGAATGGTTATGTAACTCTTATTGAGCTGGGTCGCGTAAGACAAGTGAAACCAACTCCATTACTCTAGTGGCTTTATAAAAGCTGGTTAAAATAATGACGGGGAAAATACTTGCAGGACACATGGAAGCACTTTAAGCTTGTGATGGTGTTCCTCCTGTAGGTGAACCAGAAATTAAAGTATTGTTGATCAACCAAGTTTTATAAGAGATTCTCTTACCGGAAATTTAGGAAGAAAAATTGTATTCTTAAAGATTACTTGTAATAGTTTGTGCGCGAAATAACCTGCCATAGGCAAGAACGTTTCAATGTTGAAGTTGTTTGAATAATTCAGCATATAACATGGATATTATTAGACTGTTGCTGGCCTTAGCAGGGTAGTTTCTATTCCTAAGAAGGCAGTCAGTTTGTAATTGACAGACCTATATAATTGGGTTCTGTCCTACCTTATGTATGTTGGAAGTTTGTCCTAAGGTTTCTTACGTACTTAACTATGTTCTCTTTTAATGATCCCTAGTATTCATATTCAACATAGGTCCAAAGGGAAGAAAAAACCATAGATATCGTGTTCATACCTAACAGATATCACCCTCCAAAGAGCTATAACTAGATCCTAGGACTGAAGCATTCCAGATGGTTCGTTTCCCTAATTAACAAACCAGAACTCAATTTTCAGGGAAAGAAGCAGGATGTCGTACAATAACAATTTGACGAGTGACCTTATGTTGTTCGTTTTCCTAATGAACGTGCTACAACTCAAATATCATTCACCAACAACTCAGCCTGACTAGGCATGTGAAAACTCATTTACAGCACATAACTGTTAAATGGTCTAACATAAAGGCCGTGCACCGTCTACTCAAATGACCTGCCCTACACGATGAACTCCACTATAATTTCAATCTTTGATTTGACAAATAGCATGAGTATTTAAGTCCCTAATCAGCAGCTCAAGTAGGAACACATGAGATGCATGTAGTTTACAGAAAGAACACAACCCCAAAGACTATACAAAGGAGAGAAGGAAAAAAACACCAATATGGTTAAAAGTGTATTCAACAATTACATACCTGCAAATTATATTTTGCTCGAAGTGACCTACGGTAGCCGCAGGCATAACATGAAACAAAGCATCCAGGTAGCCCCAACAAAAGACCATCAGTCAACAAGCAACAGACGGTGTTGACAAAAGCCCACAAAATAAAATGGGTGGTGCATGATCCCATCAAAGTTCCAGAACCCAAAAATTCCGCATTTTTCCCAAAAAGAAAACATGGGCAAAAAAGACCTATACAGCCTGTAGTTTAAGTAGATAACTACTTTCAGTCAATCTGGCCAATTAATTTCCTATTTTCTTTTCAATGCAAAAGAAATTAATCAAGAAAATATCCGATCTAGAAATGACTATAAAGCACAGAAATTAATTACTGCATATTGAAAGCAACAACCAAGAAAGAAAAAAAAAAGGAGTAAATCAAAAGAAGCAAATGACTGACAAAAATCCATCCAGTTCCAATGTCATGTCATAGCCAAAATTCCCCAGCCACTAGATCTATTAATATCGATCAATCCCTAAATCATTACAAAAGATTATTATCATGGAGAAGTCATTTTATGTTTAATTACAGTAAATGCTTGCTGATTAATTGTTGAAATTTCAAAAAGGAGAACAATGTTAACCAAGAGAAACATTAAACTTAGATAGTTATCCAGGCAGAATTACATGTTTAACTAATTCAGTCGTCTTGAAGTATGCTCCCATATTTCAAATTCTAACGTCTGATCCATGACAGCACAAAAAAAGAAGATTTTGAGATATTTTCTCAAAATCTTTCAACTAAACTACTGAACATAGAGAAGAAACAAGGACTCCAGAAAATGTGATGGCCAGTCTTAACTCGCTGAAATCTATGAGCAAAAACTGGTGGGTCTGCTTGATTCAACTTCCACATAATTCTTACCTTATTCTTTCACATAATCCCACATAACTTTCATATTTGAACCACCTCTATTTCCATCTTGAAGTAAAAATGGAAATCCATTCCAAGGTTTTGGAATTCAAAGTTGACCAACATCTACAGAACGGCCCAAAAACTTTTGATTACTCAACATATTTTGATCTTAAACCCATCCTCAACCATTCTACTATTATAAATCTAGTCCAACACTAATTATTTGACCAAAAAAGTTTTGCTAGTGGCACTCTAACTTCAGTAACTGCTACATCAAAATGCCAACCACAGTTGATGTGGATCCAAAACACAAACATTTCGAGGATTCTCTAGGAAGCTATAATAGCATTTGTTTCTCCCAGCAATTGGGAGGGAAAAAATTAATCTTGCATCAGTACATCATAATTTGTGACTGTAACTGAGCATGATTGAAGTTGGCAAGACATGTGTTTGTTTTGAAATCTCATCCTTAGGCTTTATTCTTAAGGGGAAATGAAGAGGAAAGCAGAAGATAGTAATCATTATTGCCACTGTCATACTTTACTCAAGAGGCACCTTCATATTTTTTCCTTCTGATAAATCAAGGGTTGCAGGGCAGAAAGTAGCATACAACTCTGCATATCATCGAAACAAGCACAGATTCCAGATGTCCACTGCGTTGGTCTGCTGCTTATGTCCTCTGCAACTGCAACATCTTCATTATGTGGAAGAATATCTGCTTCCAACTCCGACTGGTCCAGCGGAACATAAGGTGGTGGCACATAACTGCTTTTTCCTTTCATCCTAGCATAAATATCTTTCAAGCAATCTGGCAGTATCTCTAACAAAAACAAGAAAACCCTAAAATAAATAAACTTAAGCTCAACAAGAATGTAATTATTTATGTATAGTGTACTAAAGAAGTAAAATGCACATTAAAAAGACATAACCTATTCCAACAACAATCTTCAAACGTAAACAAACAACACGGGCTTGTCATAAAGGTGACAAGAAGAGAACAGTTCAATAAAGAGACAGGTTTTTGTTTCTAATATTTGAATTCCTGTTGACATGATCCAACAATTTGCAGTAAAATGCTTATCTCTGTCATCAATTGTATCTGAAAAGCCAAAGGATTGAATTACTTGCTCCACGATGAGCGTTCAATGAACCCTAAGATTTTCCCGTTCATATATTATATAGGTTCGCAGCTTTTTCCTTTTTTCCTTTTTTCACCATAGTTTAGAGAAAAACCTAGCTCTGTCTAAAACCCATAACAACAAAAATTAGCGGCAGCAATTTATTTTTCCTCACCGAAATCTATAGCTTGTTCTACTTACTCTGAGGACAATTGCGAGTGATACTAAAACCAGTAATCGGTTCTTCTATTCGTTCCGAATTTAGCTTTTGTTATTTCGCCATGATTTCGTGTAAGAAATTCAAGGAAATGGCTCATAAATTTGTAAAACGCTTGAATACAATGTTAAAACGCTTGAATACGATGGACATAGAAACTATAAGAGAATTGAAAATTCAAACCCTAGATCCTCACGTACCTGGGAATTGGAATGCTCGCTAATCAGCTGTCGCTAAAAAGGGTTTCCAGCTTTCTACAATTAACGTACACGAAGACTCGAAGCACCACTGACAGCCTCATATAAATAATTTTTTTTTTCTTTAAAGGAGTTTTTTTTTTTTTAATAATAGTAATCATAATATTACTATTTTTAAATAAATAGAGAGGTAAAAAAAAAGTTTGATGAGGCAAAAAAGTCAGCCAGCTGATTCGTCGAAGCATGTATGGTCAACGAGAAGGAGACAGCGGCCTGGTCTCGTCTCCTTCTCAAGTTCACTGGTGAAGACGATCGAGTTAAGCTGCTAAACAAACCAAACAATAGCGAATGCAGATGAGCAGATGTCGGCAAAGGCGTTCGATGGCGGAATCGTCGACGAAGACGGAAATTTCTCACGGACCTCGACACAGAGGTACAACATCAATATTCCTACACCTACAGAACTACGGACGCCGATGAATTAATTACCAGATACCATTCTGTATGATCAAGAGGTTTTTAGCATTTGACCGTGGAAGCGGATTCTTCAACAATTTAATTTCTGGTTTGTTCAATTATTTTTAATCCTTTAGAAATTTAATCTGAAGCACGCGTGGATTCACTGTATGTATATGATTTCACATCTCAATTCATTTTCTCTTCTTTGTAGTTATGAGAAAATGATAGAATGGTAGAATGATACGCTGTAACATCATTTCGAACATCTTAGTTGGCTGCAATTTCTTACTTGCGAAAGCAAGGACTCATTTACTGTGGTTCTTTGAAACATTTAATTGAAAGCCATACAAATCCAACACTCTTTTTGTCAATGCTTATTTTAATTAAAAATATGTAAATTTACAAATAAATTATGTAAAATTATTCTTATATGTAAAGGTGATTCAAAATGAAAAAGGACGCAGCCCATTATTTATATACATTCTTAACCATTAGAAACACATTCAAAATGGGATCACAACAACGTTTTTCCCTGAGAAAACTGGACTTAATAGTGTATTTCCCCCCAAAGAAAAAAGCATGGTAAATTGAAGGGGAATTCCATTTTAATGAACAGAGTACAGAAGAACTGCAAGGCTAAAGGAATATAGAGAACTTCATTGTAAGAATTTTATCACAAGGACAGTCAAAAAGAGCTATTTCATCCTGACAATCAACAGAAAGGAAGGGTGAGAAGTAATCAAGTAGGGTATATATATATATATATAATGGAAACAACTATTTCCAACCAAGATAGATCTTCAAACCTTTTCTCAGTTGAAATCCTTCAGCCTTTTCTTCAACATATCCATTGATTTCTTCCGGGAATTTTGCTTGGTATTTCTGCTTGACAAACTCCCAAAGATCCCATCTGCCGAATCCCTGAATTTCTCACAAATGGTAGCTACCTTCTTATGATCCAAAGCATTATAGTTTCTCTCCCTTATTACAGGATTCATGAAGTTCTCTGGCTGACTGCTGGATAAAAGATTTATTAACTGCCGTGCTTCTATCAAGCAACTTCTGAAACTACCTTCTTTGTATATCTCACTCAAGCCAGTAGAATGAAGCCTTTCATCGGCAAAATTCTCTAACATTTTTAGACCATTGTTGATAGCCATGACTGCATTAGCATTGAATCTCTTGACACTATCACTAAGAAATGCTGACACGATTGAATTGGAAATATGTTCAAGAGCACCACATCCAACCTTGTATAATGCGTTTGTTGGTAAAATTTGCTGTGCTGTTGACATAAGAGTCTCGAGGTATATAATAACCTCATTAATATACTCATTGCCAGACAGGGAAACCTCATCTGCAGTCCAATTTATATTCTCTGTAAGAGCCATAAACTCATCCAACTTGTTGTTCACCAGAGTTAGTAGAGCAAGATAAGCTGCATCTCTGGAAGTTTTCAGGACAACCTTGGCCGTTAAACTAGCTTGAGGCCTCTCAACTGTTCGCATTGGAATCCCACATAATTGGGCTGCATGTCGAAGAAAAAAATCACATGCCCTTTCTAGAGAAGCCAAGTTCGCTGCAATCTGCATAGCCTGTGATACACCAGTAGCACCACTATGAATTGTGTTAAGTATAGCTTCATTTAATACATCAATCAAGAGCTTGTCTAGATACTTCTTCACAACATCATAGTAATTGGTATACAACCCATAGGACAAATAATCAACAGAACCTTTGATGTATGACCGGACAATTCGGCAGACATCTGGTACCATGGAAGAGAATGGTGCAACATATGGGAAAGCTGGCATTATATCTGACACCTGGAGGTTAAATGGTAAAACATTACTTTCATAGTCCACATCCTTTTTCATTACCATCTGCTCAAAAGTATCGTTAGAAAGAACAGTGACAATTTGCTGCCGGCACTCCTCTAGGAGAAGTTTATGGTATTTGTCCCGGCTATTGTCAAGTGCCTCGAGAATTGGACCTACTTCATACCCATATTGTCTAAGAGTTGCCGCAAGGAGAGTGACATAATCTTTCACCAAAAGAAGGTGTGTCGCAGAATCCATGTTAGAAAATTGATCGCCCAACAGAGATGTTATTTTAGCAACAGCTGTTTCCCATATTGTTTCAACCTGATCAGCTGACAGGAGGTCACCTGTAGTCCTGAGGACACGATCCTCCACAATGAAATATCCTGCAATTTGAGCCAAAAAAGTTTGGTACGATTCAACAAATGGCTGTGCATAAGAGATTTGCAAGTCTGAATTTAGCTGCAATAAACGATTGTTATAGTAATAATCACGAAACTGCTCTGGAATTCCAAGGCAAACATGGATATGATATGCCCGATAAAGAGGTGTCAAGTCAAATTTCAAAACGGATTCTTCATCAGTCTCTTCAACATCTAAAGTATATGCCAAATCTCCCAACCCTGGTACATTCTGTTCTTCGGCTTTCCTTTGGCGCTCCCGCATTTCTTCATCCCTCTGGCGTGCTGAAGCAGCAAGACCAATGGCTGTTTGTCCAATATTCTTGGCTGAGCTCCTTATGTGCACTAACCATTCATTAAACTGACTACAAACCTTCTTCTCAATATGCAATTTTATAATTGGAATTTTCTTCTCTATAACCATTTTTATTGCCCTAACAGGGATGATCTGCAGATAGTTCTTTGCTATAAGATCCACAGTTCTCAATGCAGGATAAAATTGACCTTCAGAAATGTGATTGTTACATTTGAGACAAAGTTCCAAAACTTGAACACAGATCTTTGTCATTTTAATAGCTTCGTGCACATTCTTCCTGATTGAATAAGACTCAACAAGCTCCTCGAGCTTCACCAAAAGGGCACTACCCACTTCTTGCAACCTAAAATTATCACTTGCCAGGTCACTTTTGAGTTCTTCAGCATCAACCAGCACACCACGAAGTTCATCAACTGCGAGAATGAATTCCTCGTAATGAGTCTTGCATAGGTCCTCAATCTCAACTTCCTTTTTTTTAACCACATATCTGAGCTGCTGAACAAGCGGTTCAGGCCGTCCCATCTCAAATGCATGCCTGACAAGAGGACCCACATCGTCCCCATTACCAATCAAAGTTGCAAGGACCAAGTCCTCTCCTGTATCACCATTCTCAGTAACAGTTCTCCTCTTGGGTTTTGCCTCCATTCTCCTAATCAAGCATCAAAAACCAGAAATGGAAAGTCACACATATCAAAATCTACTTCTAATGATCCCCAAATATTAACCCTACAACCAAAAAGGAAAGCATGAACTTGAAAAACACAAAAAGAAATAAACAAACTGTGTTCTTGTGTAATATTTAACCTTCTATACACATCAATGTATGAAATAATTCCAATTTCCAATAATAGCTCTTCAACAAAAAAAGAGTAAAGGAACGAAATCAATCAAAAATAAAATTTGAACACAACCCTATTAAGGAAGATTTTGATTTTGATTATGAGAAAAAAAAAATCCACGTCCATTAACAGAATTGCATTATCCAAAGGAACTAAATCAGGAAAAAAATTATGCCTACAATGAGAAAATTTACAGAGCATGGATGTGGATTATATATTTATATATTTACATGTATAAAATCGCATGAAAAATTTAAGAATAAAAAACAAAACCCCATTTCTGCAGCTAGTAAAAACCATAATCAACGAACTGCAACCAAGCCACATTATCTAACAGCAGAATCGAACCATGCCAATCAGATGTACCGATGTGAGCAAACCATATATACATAGATACATATATATGTGTGTGTGTGTGAGAATATATATTAAGAGTAAAGATTAATTGTGATGGGAACTTACAGAGAACGGAAGAGAAAAACGGAGAAGGGTCGCAGCTAGTCTTCTTCTACCAAAGCTTTAGCCCAAGATTTTGCTTTCTTTGAGATCATCTATTTCCTTGCCTTGTAAATTTCTCAGGTTAATTTTGTTTCCAATGTCTGTTTGCATACGCTTTTTGGTTTGTTGCCATTTTTCGTCGAAGAGAGGCCTTGTTATTTCCACGCCTCGGTTTGCTTCTTCCAAGGTCGTTCTATTCCCAAGTGACTGCAAATTTCGCTCCCCTGTTTTGGTTCCACGGAGCTATTCGTGCAGCCTCATTTATTTTTCCTTTTTTTTTCACGCATTATGAAAATTAATATGATAAAATTAGTAAATTTGTTCAACTTTAATATTTACTAATTTTTAATTTTTAATTTTTTTCATTATGAATTAGTTTCTGATAATTTTTGTTTGTTTTAACTCATTATTTTTTAGCAAAAATAATCAAAATGATTAAAAAATAATTTAAAACTTAATTAATTAACTAAGTAAATTAATAATAAAAATTGACCCATTATCAACTAATTAGTCAATATTATTTTTTAAAATATTTAAATACAATTTAACTACTTTAACTTTTTTTTATTAAATTAAATGAAATTTAACTTTAAGTAAATATAAATACTAATGACTAAATTGTAAACAAAGTATATTATAAACTATATAACAAGTGTCGTAAACTAAATTTACTTTAGTATTTTAAATAAAATATTTAAATTCTATAATACCATTCATATTTGTATTTATAGCGTTTTCAAATGTGTAACTTATTTAGAATTGGACAAATAGGCTTTTAATTACTATTTAATTTAATAAACTTTATAAATAAAATTCTAAATTTTTGGATGGGAAAATATTTATAAGTTCTTGTGATTTCTCGAAATAAATTAAGCTTTTTTATATAAATACAAAAAATATACATGTACAGCTGGAAACCTTATTTTAAAATGTATAATATGCCAAATTGTAGCATATTATCATTGTGCCATGTCCTGGCATTTTCACCTCTTTTTTTTTTAAATGGGTGCATTAATATAAAGCAAATAGGTGTATAGATTAGTATCTCTATATATAAAATTGTATTTTTAATAATAAATATTTGTATATAATCACTTGATTTCATAATTTTTCTAATTTTAATTATGTAACATATGGGCATGTGTTCATTTTATAATATTGTAATTTCAATAAATTTATGCCAATTTGTTATGAATATTTACAGACATATCAATAATAATATTTATAAAAAATTAATCTCTTTAATAATGTAAATCATTAATTACATAATGAATTAAATGGATCATATAATAAGAGTAATTATTATATTGAAACCACATTAACACTACCCCAAAAAAAAAATTATATTTTTACGGCAACTAAAATAAAATTTTATTATAATGTTATATGTTTATATATTGTTTTTATTTAATACATATTTTTTAATTTATACAATGTATAGTTAATTTTTATTTTTAAAATTTTATATAATGTAATAGTTATGTTTTATTTTTTTTAAAATCGAATATTTAAAATTTATTAGAATTAAAATTTGTGTTATATTATTAATTATTTTAATGGGTGGTGGTCACGGCCTGACAGAAAACTGCGGACACGTGGGTGGATTGACAGTAATACTTCCTTGTCCTTTTCCTCTTATAATTTTCTCAAGATTCGTTTTCACTTTTTCGAATGAACAGAAATGGATAGAAATTGCTGGAAACATTCTTAAAATATGCTTGTTTTTGTATATACGTATATATTTTTTTACAACATACTAAAAATAGAAGTTTTTTAAACTTTTAAAAAATAAACCAATAATAAGATAAAATATAAAATTTATGACGTAAGATAGCACGTCACATGGATAGAGCAGTCAAATTGGCGGGCGGGGCCCACTATTTATTTTGTCATTTTTTACAGTCACTTGAGACCTATAAATAAATTCGATTTATCGCCGAATGGATACGAGAGGCATGGAGCCACAAATGGAGTTGGCCGAGAACAAAGCTGATAGCGCCAAGAAACAAGAGAACGAGGAGGAGGAAGAAGAAAAAGAAGAAGAACATGGGAGGAGAAAGAAGCTTGGAGGCATCAAAACAATGCCTTTCATTCTCGGTAAGTTCTCATTTCCAACATAGTTAGTTAATTACTAGTTCTCATCTTGTGAAAGAAGCTATATATATATATATGTATATGTAGATGCATGTAACATATATACGTTTTATATATATGTATATATAATGGTCAGCGACAAAGAAGTAACCGATCAATTTAAAAAGCAATGGTCAGCCATAAAGATGGTGTATATATAGGAGTACCTGACCATCTCTCTCTGTCTTTATTAGAGGGGTGCCGCGTGAAATATCAACCTGCTTACACACAGCACATATATATGGGTATATGTATGTATGTATGTATGTATGTATGTTTGTATACATGTATATGGTTAACGAAAGTCGTTGTTTTTTGACACAGTAATTTTTTGTTCAAACAATGTTGATATCGTCACTGGTCATTAGAAAAGACAATTTGGAGTTTATATGTAGAGACGAGAGCACCGAAACTTTCACTATTGCCGATGATTATTTTTCTTAATTACTCAATTAATATATATAATTAAATTGAATTTGTTTTGTTAATGTCGATAATTTAATTATAATTAACTCTATAATAATAATTTTTAATTTTTACTGTCGATAATTTGATTATCACTGATTTTTTTTTTTTTTGTCTTTTACAGCGAATGAAGTGTGCGATAGATTTGCCACTACTGGATTTCATGCCAATATGATAACGTACCTGACCCAAGTCCTTAACCTGCCGCTGGTTCAGGCCTCCAACACTCTCACCAACTTCAGCGGCACCGCCAGCTTCACGCCATTGATCGGCGCTCTGATCGCCGATTCCGTCGCCGGCCGGTTCTGGACCATCATCGTCGGTTCTATTATTTATGAACTGGTCCTTACTTCCCTCTACATCTCTCCTGCTATATTTATTTATTTAGATAGTAAAATTAAACAATCAAAGAACCGTAATTTATTAATTATATCATTATCTACTAACAGTTCTTATATTGATGCAGGGTCTGATTAGCATCACCATATCAGCAGTAGTCCCATCCCTCCAGCCTCCGCCATGTCCAGACCAGAAAAACTGCCGGGAAGCCTCATCTTTGCAGCTATGGGTCCTTTACATCTCCCTCCTCCTCACCTCCATCGGCACAGGCGGCATCAGACCTTGCGTCGTCGCCTTCGCCGCCGACCAATTCGACATGAAAAAATCCAGCGTAGAGTCCAGGAAATGGAACTTCTTTAACTGGTATTACTTCTGCATGGGAATGGCGACGCTGACTGCGCTCACCGTCGTCGTTTACATACAAGACAATGTGGGCTGGGGTTGGGGTCTTGGCCTCCCAGCCATAGCCATGGCTCTGTCAATTATCGCCTTCGTGATCGGTGCTTCGCTTTATAAGAAGTTGAAGCCCGGAGGAAGCCCGTTGGTGAGATTGGCACAGGTTGTCGTCGCCACCGTGAAGAAGAGGAAGGCGGTGGCACCGACAGATGCCGGTCTCTTGTACCAGAACAAGAACCTTGATGCCGCTATATCGGTTCATGGAAGACTAGTACACACAGATCAGTTCAAGTAATCCTAATTTATACTTGATTTAACTTAAATTTTATTTAATAATTATTTAAATAGAAATACCTAATTTACTTTCCAAAATATATATTAGTATTAAATATTTTTTATAAATTAATCCTCAAAATTTTAAATTTATTAAAAAGACTAACATTCTTAAATTTTACTAGAAAAATCATTTTATAAGAATTTATGGGATCTATAATTTTTTAATTATTATTAAAATTGAACATATTAAATTAAAATTTATTTTTAGTTACTTTTTAACTATTTTTTAATTCTTTTTTTTTTTCTGCAAACAGATCACATGACAGATCTGATTTTTCATCTAAATTTTAAGAGTCTTAAGTTTTTTAAATGGTTTTAAAATTAAGAGAAATATTTTTTAAAAAATATTTAGAAATAAAATATCAGAAAGTATTATTCTTATTTAAATATAGTATTATAGAGCATTAATTTTTTATTTTCTTTTTCGTGTAAAAAAACACAGATGGTTTGACAAAGCAGCTATAGTGACGGAGAGGGAAGCCACGAATCTTGACCAACCAAATCTATGGAGAATCGCCACCGTCCATCGCGTGGAAGAGCTCAAATCAATCATCAGAATGCTCCCCATCTGGGCCGCCGGAATCTTACTGGTAGCTGCATCGTCGCACCAGCATAGCTTCACTCTCCAACAAGCTCGCACCATGAACCGCCATCTCTCTCGCTCCTTCGAAATCCCGCCGGCCAGCTTGTCAGTCTTCGGCATCATCACCACGCTCGTCGGCCTGGTCCTCTACGAGCGCCTCTTCGTCCCCTTAGCTCGCCGGCTCACCGGCAACCCCACCGGCGTCACCTGCCTGCAGAGGATGGGAATCGGGTTCGCCGTCAACATCCTAGCCACCCTTGTCTCCTCACTGGTCGAGATGAAGAGAAAATCAGTAGCGGCTTCTCAAAACTTGCTCGATGAACCAACCGCCGTCATCCCCATAAGCGTGTTCTGGTTAGTCCCTCAGTTCTGCCTCCATGGAGTTGCAGAGGTTTTCATGTCGGTGGGTCATTTGGAGTTTCTGTACGATCAGTCACCGGAAAGCATGAGGAGCACTGCGGTTGCGCTGTATTGGTTCGCCATATCAGTGGGAAATTATATAGGTACTCTTTTGGTGTCTCTGGTGCATAAGTATACTGGAGAGAGAAATAACTGGTTGCCTGATCGGAATCTGAACCGGGGAAGATTAGAGTATTATTATTGGCTGGTTAGTGGAATTCAAGTGGTTAATCTGGTTTATTATGTGGTTTGTGCTTGGTTTTACACTTGTAAACCATTGGAAGAGGTTTATGATGATGATGATGATGAAGATGGTAAACTAGAAGATGAATATAAAGGCCTGCAAAAGCAGAAGGTTAATGATCCTGTCGCCATTAATGGCGAGGTAGAACTTGTAGTGAACCAAACAGTTTAGGATTTTGTATACTGTGAAATTTATAATATAATTGGATGAAAATTTTCCTAGTTTTCTAAATTATTGTTTTTGTTTTACTAGATATATACAGCTTATAATATCAAAATTACCATAATTATATTTAATTTGATAAACATGTATAAATCATGTATTATATGTATATATATATTTAATTTAAACTTGATTTTTCACGAGTATGAACATGTATTACCTAATAATTAAATCACTTATAGCCTAATTAATTAAAAGTTTACAAATTTTAATTTAGAGTAATAAAAAATTAAAAATTTTAAATATTAAATAATGCAAATTAAAAATACAAATAATAATTGAAAACACCAAAATATTCATATCAAATAAGAAAACTTATCCATTTTAAGTGAACAGAAAAATTTTTTTAGTTAAAAATTAAAATAAAATCAATATGTTATTAAATTACATATAAAAAAAATTGTACAAGGGAATTGGGGAATGACCCAAGAAATTCGGCCCGCCTGACCCGGCCGGATAGCCGTCATTAAATTGGGCCAAGTCCCGCTCCGTCAAGTAATTAAGACGAGGGTAAAAAATTTGAACAAAATTATATATAATCTTGCGATTTTACGGTTTGGCTGCAAGTAAAGAACATAGAAAATACGAAGCCTCAATATCGGAGATTCTCTGTCTCAGATCAGAGGCAGAGAGAGATAGAGAGAGGGAAGGGGCGATTAATGGCAGAAGTGTCGATGTGCAGTAGCAGTAGTAGTACAGAGCTGACGCCGGAAGAAGAGAGAGTTTTGATAAGAGACATTGCGCTCGCTGCTGAAGCCAACGCCAAAGAAGGCGATACCTTCTATCTCATAACTCATAGGTAGGGTTTTTGTTTTCCATTGTATCGTCTTCGTAAATTTTAATTTCATGTGTTTTGCCCTATTAATGTTGGATATTTCGGGTGATAACGTCGGCAGATTATTGAATTTGTAGTTCTTCTTCTTCTTATTTTTTAAAATATGGATGTTTACATTTTGACGGGAGTCTAGATACGAGTTAATTTCTTCTCGAAAATTTGCGTTTCTATAGCGGTTAAGGTCTACCAGAATGTTTCGGAAGATGGATTCATTTGAACTAGGTATTATGTCTTTGTCGAAGACACAATATTTTTAGGTGATAGTTTGTGCTTATGGACTCACTAGATGATACTAGGACATTCATTGCACTACTGAGCCCGAGTGTGTAGTAGAATTTCTGTTGGGGGTTATTCTCCCCTTTCTGTTTTGTTTTGTTATACTTTTATATAACTTGAGATAGTGATACATTTGCAGATGCCTAATGCTCTTATAGAACAATTGAATTCAGTTCGTTTCCTTGTACTTGTATCAGCGTTTATTTGCTATATGTAGTGTGTGGGCGAGGCTTTAGTCACTTTGTATTGTGTCCTCGAAGTTGAGTACCATTTGCTAATCCTAGATGTAGGTGATTGGAATTGAGATAAGTATGGTGGTTAAAGAAGTAGGTGTTCGGGGACCCAGAGCGCGTGGAATTTCTTTGGATCATGTGCTTAATTCATATTTCCACTAGTATGTATTATTGCACCTGTACTTTAGGTTAGCTATTGGGAGGAAGGGCTATTGTTTTGTTGTTTTTTTTCCAGTTACTCATTCGATTGCTGCCATTTTCTGCTCCTAATCTTCTACTTTTGGCTAGAGTTGAGTTTTTGAAGTAACTAATTTTTCTAATCAATTTCCAACAGATGGTGGCAGCATTGGATTGATTATGTAAACCAGGATCAGCCAAATAACACAAATGATGGATCCTCTTTGTCCGAACATTGTGATTCAGCAGGTTCAAGCACCTCGAAGAGGCCGTCTGGAATTGATAATTCGGATTTGATATATGATGCTACATCAGAGGACTCACATCCGGGCAGTGAGATTCATGATACTCTTCAGGAAGGTCGTGATTATGTATTGCTTCCACAGGAAGTTTGGAACCAGTTATATTCATGGTGAGTCATATGAAATCCGCACCATTTTGTATATGGCAACAAAATGTGTATTTCCTTTGCCTTTCCTGTCAATTCCTCTCTGCTTGTTTGTGTTTGCGTGTTCGGATATTTCTATGGACATATTAAACTCATAGTGAACAAAATGTTTCTTTCCGGATCCTGTCTATTTATTTGTTTGTGATGCTCGTGTTCTATTGTCATGATAGGTATGGAGGTGGTCCAACATTGGCACGTAAAGTCATTAGTTCAGGTCTCTCTCAGACGGAGCTGGCTGTAGAGGTGTATCCTCTGCGCCTGCAGCTACTTCTGATGCCAAAAGGCGAACGCTCTACTATAAGAATTAGCAAGAAAGTATAGTTTCTCTTTGTTTCTTTTCTCTGCTGCTTCTTCAGTCTATCCTGTGTAAAGCACCCCAAAGCATCTGCTGATTACTTACTTGAGATTGAATTATTTTGGCCAGGAAACTATTGGAGAGCTTTACAGGAGAGTCTGTGAGATTTTTTATCTTAACTTAGAACAAGTAAATACAGATATATATTCAGATACCTCAACACTCTTGGTGTTTTTTCCCTTGTTATCTTTCTTCCAAGTTCTTAGGTGACAAATATCCATTTTCTTTGTAGGTACGTGTTTGGGATTACTATGGGCAGAAGAAATATGCGTTGATGAATGACATGGATAGAACACTTGATGATTCCAATCTACAAATGGATCAGGATGTGGGTTTCTCTATGCCACACCATTTAGCTTTAATTTTATGGTTCAATGTTCTGTTATACAACAAGTTTAGCATCTGAAATCAGATTTTGCCTTCAATTTGTAACCACACTGATTTTATCTGTTACACATAAAACTTTTAAAATTATCGCCCTGACTTATTGGTAACATGAAATTTCATGTGAAATGAATCTACAAAATCTTATAAGTACATGGTCAAGAGGTTCATAGGCTTACTGCCAAAGTTGTGGACTACCGAATGGAACAGATACTTTCACTACATGAGGTAGTCTTTTATTTCTAAGGTTTCATTTACAGTGTGGGCTTTTGATTTTTTAATTCTTTGAATGATCTTTTGACAGCAATTGGATATGTCTCTGACCTTTGGGGTCACTTCAATTGCTTCTTAACTTCTACATATGGATCTCTGCTTTACTAAGAGCTGCATGTTTGTTTAGATTTTGAATCTAGGTGGGTCTGTTTTTCTTACAGTTGCATCTTTGTTTATATTTGAGCTGATGTCTGACGTAGAAGCACTCTGCTACCTCTAGTGTGCTTGGGTTAAATGCACTAGAATTATAAGTCCCATGTGCATGCAATGATCTCATGTGTTTTAAGGTGGGGATGCAGGTTACTCACTTTTTCACAAATTAATTCAGGTGTTTGGATAGTTTGATTGATATATTAGGCAGCAAAGCTGGGACCAATACATTTTGGCAAGATGGGTTTGAGCACATTTTGCGTTCCCCATTATGTCTTTCTTGCTTGTCCTGGTCATTAACAGTTTCATATTTGGAGTAGTTGGTTGTGTCTGATACAATATAACACCGACAACTGCTTGATATGTAGTATTAGATTCTAATGTGCATATTTGATAAATAATTGCACCGATTCTACATCTATATTGAATTCCATGATAATGAATTTCTACTTATACTTGGTTAAGTAGGAATAAAAAATCCACTTAGCTTGACTTGTGCATGGAATTTGAATAAGATTTTAGTTCTAACCTATATCTCATTTCTAATGCATTTGTATATCCGTACGATGGACTTAGTTCGTTATAACAAATGTGACGTAAAAGATATATATTGTGATAAACTGTTATTATCCTCTTCCGAGGCCCAACTAAAAAATTATATAGTAAGAATATTTCATTTGTTGTGATAGTACAAATAATCATTTATGTTGGAGATTTATCATTTTATAGCAGACTCCTCTATATGGAAAAAACACAATTGTTAGATCCTGAGTTCTTGATCTTCTTGGTATTTAGGAAAATGATTTGCCGGCATATTATGTATTTGCAACGGAATAGAATTCGAGAGGTATTTTTTTTGGAGAGAAAGAAAATATTATCAAGAGACATCAAGAGGGTGCTGCCCTTGTACGTTACATAAGATTTGGTGTCAAAGAATCATTCAAGTTACCCAAGTTCTTATCATAAAGGATAGGATTCCCTATCAACAAGATACTCAACCATAGATCTCTAATCCTAACGAAAGAAGCTTTGGGCACTTTTTGGGTTATTTGGAAAGGAAAAAATAGAATAGTTTTTAAAGGGACAAATAACATTGATAGATTTGAGGATTTATGATTTAGAATTCCCATGTTGGACAGAATCTAGCCTTATACTAGCGAGGATTTGAGGGGTCTAATTGATATCCTGATTAATTTGTATGTACTTTTGTTTACGAGTTTGCAACCCTTTAGTGCTCTTGAATATATTAAAATACTTTTTCTTTTAAAAAAAAGTCCTCCGAAACTTATTTGCTCCTCCTTTTCCAAATAAGGAAAATAAATAGACATCGGAATAACTATACTAACATTTCTATTAGATTTACAAACTTCAACTCTGCTTCCCGTCCATAGCTCATTCAATGCTGAAGCGGAAATGAACCAAGATAAATTAAGAAGATTTAAAGCAAAATTCTAGAATCCTCTAACATCTAGACACCAACGAGATGGTTGGAACATTTGCTTTCTCTGAGGAAGATGGGCAGCCATATACAATATTTTTCGCCTCTTCCTTAGATTGTCCGTCAACGGAATTCGAAACCAAGCTACTTTCCAAGCAAAGAAAGCTTCTGGGTAGCTGCTTCACAAATCCAAATCTGCTCCCATAAAAATCTGTTAGCCATTTTGCTTAAGAGAGTCGGTAGATGTGTAGATATTTTACCAAAAACATCCCATCCTTGCCTTCTTGGTAATGGACTAGATATGGCAATCTTTCCCAGAAGGATCTATGACAGTTGGACAAAAGAGCCAGCAAATCGAGGTACTTAGTCTGATTACTTTCTTATCATTTAGATTTCGAGTTAGATGGATGTTCCAACGACATTGCCATCATAGTCAATCTCTATGAAATATCTGTGCTGTTGGCTAAGGAGAGAATTTTGGGGTGGGAGGTTTTAGAAAAAACTCCCTTGCGCCACCTTTCCTCCCAAAAGTCCACCAATTGTCCTTTTCCTGCCTTATATGCACCAGCAGTCTCCATTTATCTACCTCCAAAAATCCACCAACAGTCTCCATTGATCTACCTCCAAAAACTGGTTGTAGCCTCCAAATCCTATCTTTAGTTATGTACTTTGCGCTGATCAATTCCTGCCGAAGATAACTTATAGTTAAAAAAAAAAAAATTTCCTGCCAAAGTTAACTCTTGTAAGTCATGAGATCTGCAATCATTTGGCTAAAAGGGACTTGTTAATCTCACTCGGGGGATCTAACACTAAGTACCATCTCCTTGTCTAGTCATTTCACCAACTTTCATTCCTCAAGAGTGGTAGCAGCTCTGTTCATCTGAATTGCCTCACAAAAAAGGCATAAGAGCTTTTAAGGACCTCAACCTTTTGGCACGGATAGAAAAAAGGGGAGAGAAAGTAGACTGGAAAGTTGGACAGTTTGCCTTGCGAGTCTAAGATTCTTAGTTTGAGCTGTGATATGTTTCTATTTGTTGCTCAAGTAGGAGCACACCCGCCAAGTGAGTTCTTTCTGAAAAAAAAAATTAAGATTCAATGCTCTGACAGCCCTGCCCCCAAATTCCTGGTTGCAGACAAACACACTTTTGTATGTCCCTGTCTCACCATTATTTAGGATCTATTAAAAGTTGGATATTTCTCTTTTGATTAGAGTTGATAGCACTTCTTTCAGTAAGTACTTCCTTTCCTCAGGAACCAACATCCTCTCCATCTTCTTTTTTGAAATAAAAGGTGAAAGTATTATTTTTCACAAAGGTACTAAGGGAGCACCACCCAATTACAAAGAAATTACAACTCAATTAGATGGTTTATGATGCATCCCAAATCTTTCCAATGTAATATGTCATGACCAAGTAAAATGGAACCAAAAGTATATAACCATCTATCCTTGATGTTTACAAAGTCCTATCCTCTCCATCGTCAAAATCATAGGATTCCAATTGCTTCAGAGATCTATGGCACGGTCATTTTCTACTCTTGATGCCAACTGCTTTTATTTTTATTTTTTGCATGGGCATGTTTTGACCATTAACAGATTCAGCATAAATAGGCTCCCTCAAAGAAGAAAAAATTAAAATGATGAGTAGATGATTATTTCAGTGCTACATAATGTAATGTGATAATGATTAACGCGTAAATTTCTTCTGACTTTTTAGCCGGTGAATTAATTGATGCTATGTAGAAGCATGTTGTGTAAATCATGATAATTTCTTGTGCCTTTTCAATTGGCAATATAAATTTAGTTGATATCGTCTACAACCCTATTCTGCCTCTAAAACTTGATGCTTGTGGGCTTTTGAAGTTTTGGTTAGTGTCATCTTGTGATTATTCCAGTGTAAAAGGGGCATAATTATCACGGTCAGTTCAGTTAATCTGCATGGCTCTGGACTAAATTGAACTCACAGTTATATCCACCTCTGTAGGTTTCCAAGAGTTGTAACTAGTGTTTATGGTACAAAGAGATACAAGAAACAGTTGTGAAGCATAGTACACATATATAATGTAATAGTCACTGGCATGCCTGTTTTGGCATCTGGTGTTTATATTAGCAATTTGTTTCCATTATGCACAATCTGAGCGTGGTTACTATTTTACTGTTTGTGTTTTGAATGTTCATATAATGACATATAGTATCTTTTGTTTCTCTTGCTCAACATAACAGATTCTGGTGGAGATCCTTAACGATATCAAGGGTACTGCCTTGAGTGGTTGCATGAGTTCTGTTCAGGAGAATGGATTTGTAGAGAAGGATGCTACTTCTGTTCTTTTGGAGCCTTCTAAATCAAGCTTATCAATTGCAGGAGGTTTATCTGCGAGTAAAGGTGCTTCCAGTGGCTGCAGCAAGGAGTTGCCACAAAGCCAGAATCTGACATCTAAAGTTAGAGAGTCGGATAGCATATATGGTACCAGTGGAGTTAGTACAAGGGGTTCTGTTGGCTTGACTGGATTGCTGAACCTGGGGAATACTTGCTTCATGAATAGTGCAATACAATGCCTTGTTCATACACCTGAGTTTGCTAGATATTTTCGGGAAGATTATCATCAAGAGATAAATTGGCAAAACCCTTTGGGCATGGTTGTAAGTTTCTGATCTAATTTATTCGGACAAATCCTTTATTGAAGCGTATTCTGTCAGTGTATGGTAACTTTGAACGTTTTTTGTTAACGGCATGTTTGCTATTGGTTTCTTATAATATGAAACTTTCTCAGTAATTTTTGACCTGTATTTTTACAGCCATTTCTTGTTTCATGTTTCAAAAGCTACTCAATGTTATTATCATATTGGTCTGTCATAGATAAAATTCTGCACTTTATCATTATTATCGTCAGCATCTGTGCTTTTTGGCTCAATATGTGATATTTTGGTTTTTAGTGTGTATTTCCTTGAGATTCTTGGGCTTTCTTTGCTACATAAAAACATTTCTAAATTTTATTTCCTATGTTTCTACATGTTTATATATAAAAACATATATGGTATATCTGTGTTGTACTCAGATGTAAATAAGAGCACTCCCTTCAAAAAACATTAAAACCTATAATTTTATTCTTTCAAAATCATGCCTCATTTTCAGTCTTATTCTCTAAGTATCTTTTATTTTTCAAATGTGAATTAAGAAAATAAAAACTAGAAAATAGTTTTATTTAGCATACAAAAACCTTGACTTTTATATGTTTCATCTGCATCATCTTTTGCATAAAAGAAACTGGCTCTGTTTTTTCCTATCAGTTTATTCACTTAGCTATTTGAATTATTTTTGGTGTTTTCGATGTTTCAACCCAATACTGTTCTATCTAATGCACTTGGTAACAAGAAGCAAAGAGTTTTTTTCCCCCGCATCTTAATGCACATGTTTATGGCTTTCTTTGTGCCATTAACCTGTGAGAAATTGGTCTTAAGCTATGGACAGCTGGTCTGTTAAGTTATTTTAATTGCTTTTCCTATCAAGATCTATTTGTAGCCACAAGCTTTGCAGATTGCAGTCACTGACAGAATGCGGAACTTTGATGTTGCAGCATTACTATTTTACTGAATTTAAATTGTGATTGTGTAGGGTGAGTTAGCATTAGCTTTTGGTGAGTTACTTCGAAAGCTGTGGGCACCTGGAAGAACACCAATTGCTCCTCGTCCATTTAAAGCAAAGCTTGCTCGCTTTGCACCCCAATTTAGTGGATACAATCAACATGATTCACAGGTATAGTTACTGGTTATAAAGTGTTCTATTTGTAGGTTTAATGTGATTCAAAAATTCGTCCAGTTTCCATCAGTGAATGTTTATTATGATCGCAGGAGCTTTTAGCATTTCTCCTAGATGGTCTTCATGAAGATCTGAACCGTGTCAAGCACAAACCTTATATAAAGTCTAGAGATGCAGATGGCCGACCGGATGAAGAAGTGGCTGATGAGTATTGGGCTAACCACATTGCTCGAAATGATTCAATAATTGTTGATGTTTGTCAAGTGAGTATGATGCTGATGATATCATTTTTTTTTAAAGATGAGAAGAAATTTTGTTAAAAGGAGAGAGGGGAGGTAGAATGTTGATAGGGAGGATGAGATACCCCCTGCAAAAGAAAAAAAGAAACAAAGAACAAAGAAGCATCAAGTCAATCTAGCATTTCAGTCCATTAATTTCCAGTACATTGAGGTGCTCAATCTTTTCAATTGATGACACACATCTTGACTTGCTCGATAATGCCTAAGGGCCTTCTCCAAAACTGACCACAAAAAATCTCTCATAGTTAGTGGCTACGCTAGTTGGGATTGTAAACAGAGAAAATCAACAAAGAGGAATGCCAGAAAACCTCCTAAAGAAAATAAAGACTTTTCTAACTCTCTAAATGCTTAGAAATTTCCACATTATGAGATTTTGGGATACCATAACTTTATGATATTAGAACTTATTATGTGTTTATCCTGTTTCAGAAGCATTATTGTTATTCACGTAAATGACTAATGCAAATAATGACAATTAAAATTATCAGGAAGTTTGAGTATTAGGAAATGGAGATTTTAAGCAATCCATGACAGAGAGCTGTAGAAACGGTGTCTTCCTTTCAAGTTCTTTCAGATATTTGACCTGTTTAACAAGGGGGGTGGAGTCAAGTAATCATGGATAAATACTGTGTTTATTAAAGTTGAGTCTGTTGTTAAGGAAGTGCCATGTTTATCTGATTTTTCTTATGTGCCTTAGACTCTGCAGCTTCCATATGATAATCTGTTTAGCACCATAGATAACATTCACATCTTTATTTCCCAATTGACAGGGTCAATACAAGTCAACTTTGGTCTGCCCTGTGTGTAACAAGGTTTCCGTCACCTTTGATCCTTTCATGTACCTCTCCTTGCCCCTCCAGCAGACAACAACTCGAACTATGACGATAGCAGTTTTTACTTGTGATGGAAGTGCTTTGCCCTCTACTTGTACTGTAACTGTTCCAAAGCAGGGGCGTTGTAGAGACTTGATTCAAGCACTTAGCAATTCTTGTTTATTGAAGCAAACTGAAGAGCTTAAGCTTGCAGAAGTATGTGGTTTCAAACATTTGATCTTTTGTTTTAATGGGATTTGGCACCATCAGTTTTATTGGATTGGGCGTTTTGTTCTCAGGTACGGAATCATTTAATCCAAAGGTTTCTTGAAGACCCCTTAATACTGTTGTCCACAATCAAAGATGATGAACACCTTGCTGCCTACAAGGTTCCGAAGTCTGTGAAGAACCCAGTGTTACTTAAGTTGATACATCGTCGTCAGCATCAGTGAGTATAATTAGCTGTGCCTTAGACTACCAAGCATGAATTATACCCATCTATAGGGGGTTGTTTGCATGGCAACTGTTGCCAGAAAAATCAAGTTTCCTATTAATATTCTCGATAGCTGTACTTGGGCAAACTTAGTAGGGAAATAAAGAAAAAAAGTTTATGTTTTCTGTTTGCTCTTGCAACTTTGTTTTTTTTTTTTGCCTTTTTTTTAAATAAGTTGCAAATTTGTTTTAAATCTGAGTGTTTATGTGTTCAAACAGTAGAACCATTTGAGTATAGTTAAGGGAAAATCTGAAAATGCTTTGGTTTAAATAAAGCACATCCAAGCTAACAAGGATGACTGTTTATACTTCAGGGATTCTGGTGATAGTCTAAGTAATTCACGATGGAAACCCTTTGGAACTCCTCTTGTCTCCGTAATATCACAGGATGATGCACTCACAAGAGGTGATATACAGGTGACTGTTAAAAGAATCCTTTCTCCTTTTCACAAACAAGCGAATACAGAATGTACTGGTGTTTCTGTGGCTAGCAACACTGCTGCAGAGTTGGCCCCCAGTAATATATCATGTGAAGGACGTTCCCAGTCTACGTCAATCTTATTGAATAATGAAAAATGTACTTCTACTGAAGTGACATCAATGCCGCTTCAGTTGGTTAATGAAAACCATTCATGTATCGATTTGTCATTGGGAGAAGAGAAAACCATTAGACTGCCCTCATCACCGGTAATTATTTATATTGATTGGTCAGAGAAGCTTTTGGGGAAGTTTGATATTTGTCATTTGGAGAACTTGCCAGAAGTGCTCAAATATGGACCTGTAACCAAGAAAGGTCGTAATGAGCCTCTCTCATTGTACACCTGCTTGGAAGCTTTCCTACGTGAAGAACCACTGGTGCCTGAAGATATGTGGTTGGTTTACTCTCTCTCTCTCTCTCTCTCTCTCCATATACCTATAAGCCAGGCTGCTGCCTCCCTTTCTAAGGAAAGAGTTCCAGGTGGAAATATTGCATTTGTATACTCTTGATATGGTATATCTAATTGACCATGTTCCAACAAAAACAATTCACTCTTGGCAGTTTGCCTTGCATAATATGATGGTGGATAGTTAACATTTTCAAAATAATTATGCAAGTTTGCCACTTCTAGCATCTTGTCTCAATAGTTTTTATAACATGAAGTCCACCATTGGGCAGTGCCCTGTGGGCAACTTGAGGGAACATGGTGTTTGTTTTCTTCCATTGGAAAATAAATTTTATAAGAATTGTTGAGGAAACATTCTTAATGTTCTCCATTAAGAATTTCTGGTTAGAATGCTTTTTCATTTAAACCTTTCTAATCCTGCTCCAGAAAATCATGCGATTTTATTAACACAACCTTTTGATGAAAAATGTTCAACCTTGATTGCATCATATATTTAGGCTTGCAAATATGTAAGATTGACAATCTGCATTTTCAATAGTCATATGTATCCCACTTTTACTGAAAGAAGAAAAATGGTTTTCTGCAAGCTAATTTGAAAATTTTGTTATTATCCAATCAAGGTACTGTCCGCAGTGCAAAGAACGAAGACAAGCAAGTAAAAAACTTGATTTGTGGAGGCTTCCAAAAGTTTTGGTCATTCATCTGAAGAGATTCTCTTACAGCAGATCAATGAAGCATAAGCTAGAAACATTTGTCAACTTCCCCATTCATGATTTTGATTTAACAACATATGTAGCCAACAAAAACAGTTCTAGACAACAGCTCTATGAGCTCTACGCCTTGACTAATCATTATGGTAGCATGGGTAGCGGGCACTATACTGCACATATCAAGGTAAGTTGGCCCATTGCTCCTCTAGAAGTAAAAGTTTCAGCCGTCCTTAAATCGGGTATATGATTAATGGATTACCTAATCTCTGTCACTAGTTTAATGTTCTTTTTTGCTTTTTGGTTGCAATAGGTATGAGTTGATGTAATATTTTTGTTTTATTATGATCTTATTTTTAAGACAACTTTTCAGTGAATTGTTGCTAGGTTCTGTCTAATTGTCGCAATGGCTAAATATCATAGTTAAGAGCAGGCTGATCGGCTTTATCTAGGCCAGAAGAAAAGAAGAGTTTCTTTTTGCAGTTCAAGATGTAGATTTAATCATGGGCTTAGTGGCCTTTCTACATATTGGTCCTTAATGTTTGTAAAGTGGTTCTTGAATAGTTATGTAGTCTATGAATTGGCATCTTATTCAATTTCTGCCTTATCCTTTTTGGTTGTACAGCTTCTAGATGAGAATAGGTGGTACAATTTTGATGACAGCCATATATCACCTATTAGTGAAGACGATGTAAAATCAGCTGCTGCATATGTCCTTTTTTATCGGAGGGTAGATGCTGATGCTGATGCTGATGCCTCTGTCAAGGATGCAGCACAACACAGTGCTGGTCATGGGAAAATAGTCCCTCAACAGTAAACAGCAAGGGCATATTTTTCTTTTGGAGAAAATTGTGCATATGTGGGTAGAGGTGAGTATATGCGAGTGTATCTACTTCTTCTAGAAACTACAACAATGTTGGCTTATTTGAATCTTGATTTCGCCCATGATGAATTTAGGAATGACGTTGTTAGTTGCACTTTCCATCTTAGAACTTGGAAAGAAATAGTCTATCTTTTAATAATGCTGAGCAAACTTAGTTGCCAATTGGATGTTAACGAATGTTTTCTTTCTTAGGATTGACTTATGCTTTAATAATTTTTGAATCATCAAAATCAGCATAACTGAACAGATAATGTTTGTTGTTTGTGCTTCTGATTTGGTGCTTTTCTTCATGCTGTATAGAGTTTTTTTTTTTTTTTTTTTTTTTTTTTTTTTTTTGTACTGGTACTCTCTTTTTTTTTTCTTTTGCAGCGACACCAAGTGAAAAGACCTTGAAGGTCCTCATTTCGGTAATTGCAAGATTTTTTCAGAAGTTACTATATCTGCCTTGCTGAAGCTGAGTGTTATATTATGGGCTCATGCTGGGAATTGCAGGTAGGCTTTTATACTTAGCTCCATTCAGAGTTTATAATTTCAAAAAGTCAGATTTGTAGGATGCTTATTTTATCCATTTATGAAATTGTTCAAAGTTGTGAGGACGAATCGCAACTTTATTGCATAGGATCCTCAGATAGTTTGGCAAGACATCATAGTGATTAAGCCTTCAAGACTTCAATTTTTTTAGATCAATTTTAAGGATTAGAGAGGAGGTAAGAAGGAATATGTTATAGGGGAAGATTTCCCATTTTGAATGTATAAAGCAACTAATTTATAGATTAATAATGTTTTTACCCTCTCTCTCTTTCTCTCTCTCTCTCTCTCTCTCTCTCTATATATATATATCTTAGCGTGAGAGCTTTAAGCATTCTTTGATGGTTCTTGTCACCGATGATTATTTTGAGATTTCACAATTAGATAATTTTCAAAATCAGACTAAATTGTATGAATTATAGGCTATATTGTAATATTGTCATATACATATGTACGTATATTACAATGTGGCCCATGAACGTAGAATTGTTTCATTATGTGATTTTTTTTTTAATGAAATTTTAATTAAAAATAATAAGAGGTTTTTTTTTTGTCTTTTAAATGTCATGAAAAATGATTTGACATACACTAGGAATCGAAATTTTTTTTTTCGAAATTGTGATTGCAGGCCTTTTCGTCTTTATTGATGTTGTTATATCTGAATAGTTGAAATAAAACAGAAGAGTGGTTCTTGTTAGTTTTTATTGTGATCATCTTTAGTTATAATTTTCTCCTCGGTGTATAAATTGATTACGTACTGAAAAAAAAGTTCTTCGTATTGAATTGTAACGTGGCGAATTGCCTAAAGATTATACAATAATTTGTCTAAAAGATTATTTTATGATGAGTTTTAATCGTATTTCTTTCTTTATTTTAATGAATAATTTTGATTGGTAATAAATAATTACTCATACAACAAAAATTTTTTGTATAAAATATCAGGACTTCGTAAATCACTTAAAACTAACATATGATTTTGCATTACATCTATTTATTTTGAATTTTGAAGAACTAATTGACCCATCAGGAATACTCATTCTTTAGAAGCACGTAAATTTCATCTGTGTTTCAGCTACACAAAAATGGTCAGTCTATTTTATATATATATATATATATATGCATATACAAATTGGTATTTAATGTAATGCAGTGTATGATCCAAACCAGCTCATGTTCCCATTATAACGACGTATCAACTCATGTTGATGGGAGGAGTTATTTTAGCAACAGCAAGTCTCAAAGTTTTGATTAACATCACATCGTTTTCTAAGCTCTCGTCTTCATCTTAAAAGTTCATCTTTTGAACTATGCAAGCAACTGATTCCAACTGGGTTGCTTTCTTTGACCCCAACCTAATCAAATTTTGAACAATCATGTATCTTTCTATACTTCCATATCTATATATCTACATATATATATACACACGCACACACACGCACAAACACAATTTTCTTTTGGGGGTTTGCATATTTTGCCTTCCATCTAATCTGAATATATAAATGGAGAGGAAGATTGCTGCCAATAATGATTACAACTAATTCTGTTCAAACTAAAACTCTGTAAATATATAATATATACTAAAAATTCATTACATTTAATACCATAATCAATAATAGAAATTGAGAATTACTTAACAAAATGAATTGAATTTTTTTTCAAAAAAAAAAAGAAAAAAAAATCAACGGTAAAAATAAATGGAGATTATATCAGGCATTAACCCTCATTAAGAGTAGGGTAATATGACCCTGTATTAGCATTTAAAGACGATGTTTACTAGAGTGTATATATATTCCACCCAAAAAGCCATATATATATATATATAAAAATATATATATATATATATATATTGTATTAATAATTAGACAATTACTTAAAGCAAGCAACTACATTGTTGGTCAGCTTTTCCTTTTTAGAGTCTTTTATAGATGAATGAATTAAAAACACCATGTGAGTATTCCTATTTGCGACGTGTGGCCACTTCCTTAAAGAACCCTACTTTTTTTTTTGTTCATCTTTTTATTTTTTATTTTTTGAATAATTTTCCATGTAAAAGAAAATCCCATTCAATCAAATTCGTAATATATAGTTGTACGAACAAAATTCATCGTATACATACATACATATATATATATATATCATGTTATATGTGGCGATCGGGCACGTATAAATTTAAAGGACAGAAAAAAAAAAGAATACAAATTAAGCTATGTTGTCCATCAATAATTCATGATATAAGCCAAATTTCATACGCCACTCAATACTATCTACAATTAAAATTGTATGTACTTTTATATATATATATATATATACATATCTAATTTTATCTTTAATAATGCCCAAAAAAAAAAAGAAGCATTGACATTAATTAATTCTCCATCACTAGTTCTTATCATGCATCGTTCGTTCAATTATTTAATTGCATGATCGTCATGCAATGTATTGTACTAATCATACATTAATATTAATTAATTAATTAATTAATTAATTAATATTATTAATTCAGATAAATTATTTTATATACAACAAGAACGCATTGATATATATATATATATATGTATATAATCTTTATTTTATTCTTAATAGAAAAACAATTGAAGTAATTGAATAGAAGTCATAAAGTTATTCATTAGTCTAACAATTGTAAACCAAATAAATAATTAAAAAAATTCACATTAATTTACACGTCATGTACCAAAAGTTAGCTATATATACACTTACTTAATTAGCTTTATATCAATTAAAAGAGAACCCATTAATTAAAACCTCTTTCGTTTAATTTTAAAGATTTTTTTTTATAGCAAAATTTAGGTATTTTTTTAATTAAATTATACATATACATCGATTATAATACAAAAATACATATCTTGTAAAGAGAAAAAAAAGTATAAAATATCCAATTAAATAATTGTTAATCATTTTAAAATTTGATTAATAAGAAAGAGATCACGTAGAGAATGGCTAATACCCACAAACGAAAGAAGTGATTTTGATAGGCTAAATAATTGAACTTCAACATAAAAGATGAATATAGTTTTATATATATATATATGTGGGTTTTAGGATTAAAGAAATGAATCTTTTGACCATGGCTTTTGATTGGGGAGAATGATTTAACATTTTCCAATTATAGAGGAGGCTTTTTATCATAAAGCATTAGATGTTGCATTTCAAAAACATATGATTTTAATATGTATGTATGTATGTGTGTGTGTGTGTGTGTGTGTATATATATATATATATTGCAGGGGTCAAGTCTCTCTCACTCTCACTTAACAAAATTGAGACATTCGGTCAAAGACACAAAAGATTGAATGGAAAAAAAAAATTAAAACAAAGAAAAAAAAAAAAAAGATGATAAGGCCTGCCTTTATCATTTCTTGGATTTTTCTGCCGAAAAAGAAAAAGGAAATTGAAAAAAGGGACGACGCCTGTGTAATTAAAACAAGAAGATGAAAATTATATATATATATATATATAAACACACACACACACACACACATATACATACAACTTTCACTTAACTATAAAAAGAAATTCTCACTACCAAAACTAGAGACCATTTTGGCAATTCCATAAAGTGCTGCGACGGTCCATTGCGTTACCTACGATTTTTTGCCGTTATACATTTTGCGGGGAAGAAACCGTCGCAAAAAGATGATTTAGCGGCGGATAACTTTTCCGTGCGTCACACGACGGTATAAAAATTATAAAACTCCGCAGAAAAATTCAAGATATACCGATTAGAAAATAAAAGAAACGTTGGTCGCCTAGAGATTAGGTCAAAATGTTTCTTCTTCGGTTGCTAATTTTCAACAAATAATTCTAAAATAGTTGAAAGTAGTAGTTAATTTTTTTTTATATTTAATACTTTTGCGAACGATTTCGTACCTTCGTGTATCTATAGTACATGAAGGTATGAAATCGCGTACATAATTTGGCTTCTAATTAGGACATGTCAAACACGTAACCCGGCTCGAACACGAAAAATATAATTCTTTGACTGTGGAGTGAAATGAAGAGAAGATGAATGTAAATAATTTTAGTTATGAAAACTCGTAACTTTTCAATAATGTACTTGGTTGTGCTCTCTTGAATTCAATTTGTCCTCTCAAAATAATTAGAATTCCACGTATATACATATATATGTATACGAATATACGTATACGTATACGTATACATGTGTGTGTATTTGTATCCTTTTTTATATTCTTTTGTTATATTTTTCATTGATTGACTGTTATTTTCTTTTGGGGGTGGTGCAGCAGAGAGACAAATGATATGATATAAACAGTGATGTTGTTTTGTGTCTAGTAGTACAAGGTGTTAAAAAATGCTTTTAGATTTTTATGTAATATAGTTATACATATATATAGACACATACACACACTCATATATATATATATATCTATATATATATATATACACAGTAGAGTTCAGTATTCACCTGAGAAACAGACAAAATGTCTGACGGTCATGGCCCTCCCTTGTTTCCACTATGATGATCGCCCAAATCAAGCTCCCCATGCGCCAGAATCCTGTGCTAATTCAGAAAAAAAATTAAATATTTTTATTAAGATATATATATATATATGTATGTCTGTATACAGTAATAATAATAGAGGAATGATTGGGGGGTGATTAGATGCCCATTTCATTTGTGTGATTTGGTGCTCCACTTGGCCATAATTATAAGATTACATATATATATATATATATGATTGCAGGTATATGTTTCTTCAAGCAGGCAGGCAGATACATCTATGTATCATAGATATACACACATGTACGTATGTATGTATGTATATATGCGATGACATATATGATTGTACAGGACATATGATGAGTGCCAGATTACTCATTCCATTACTTTCTTCATCATTTCTTGTCTCCTCCATCACTTGCTCAATTTGAATCAACTTACGTATTATATAGATATAGATATATATATATATATACATATATATAGATAGATATACATAAGTTGGTCATGATTGATGCGAAGATACAAGGCCAAAAGGATTTGAATCAACTACGTCATATTGTTCTTATTGATTCTCTTAATTGAAAACAGATTTCCAAGCTTTCAAAGAAGTTGGCAGGCAATTTAAAACTTTGGAATATCTTAAAGCTACACCTAAAATATATATATATATATATATATATATATATATAACAAAGATATATCCGGCACCATGTAAATTAAAAGTTTATTTTGTAAAAACATTGGTATATATATATATAATTACTGAATATAATCAACATAATATAATAGCCTATCAAATTTTTTAATTATAAGACTTATATTTTTATTTAATTGACATGGCAAGATCAAGTAATGCAAAGGATTTATAAATTTGTACTTGTGTACTAGAATATATACGTACACCCACACACATATATGTATATATATATATATATATATATTGGAAGAATGTGTTGTTAAAGGTACAGTGTACAGAATCTTGATATACTAAAATTCCTCCTAATCTTAATGGAATATTATATATTACATTCTGCAATCCAAATACATGAGAAGCTTTAGTTCGTATATTATTTAATTTTATAAGTTATTTTTATAAGTTAATAACTGCCAAATACGTATATATTTATATATGCTTTATTCTTCTCTGCTATCTATGTCATAAATATATGTTTTATGATGTGATATAACTATATATATACACAATATGTAAGCAAAATATATATATATATATATCTTTAATTCGTGAAATCATCATCAACTAGCGAAATATATTCGTTATCCATTACTATTTTTTTTTTCCTTTTAAATAAACAATATTTCAGAAGTTGGAAACTTACGTATACATACACACATATACATATATATACACACACACACACACATATAAGTATAGAACCATAAAGATTCGAATTAATGGTACTGTAAATAAAGACAATCTAGATTCCTTTCAGTATGCTAATTATTTATGTATACAAACTTAATAATTAATTATATATCTAATATCACGATTTTAAATTTTATTAAAAATATTTAACACGTAAATTAATAATTATATTATAAATTAATAGCAATTAATAATAATATTTAATTTGTTAAAATTAAATTATTAATTTATTAATATATTAATATGCTTGTGATAATCAAGTTATATTAAGTTTTAGTAAATATATTATTTTAAAAAAAAAAAAAATTAGTGTATCTAATAAATTATAGTGGTGTAAGTAAATCCCGCTATACTAACGTTAATATCAACTTTATTAAGTGACCAATAAAACATTCACACTCTATATATATATATATATATATATATATATATTTTTTTTTTATATATATGTGTTGGATACTTTAAGAGAAATTCCAGCGAACCAATTGCTGCAACATTGAGAAGAATGTATTGATGATTAACAATAAATTAATTAAATGATTATTATTTTCTTAAAGTTAAACCTTACGTCCCCCTTTTGAAACGCAATTAAACTAGCTACTTGCATGTATTAACGAAGCAAAATTAATAATTAATGTAAATTAATCAGCATTAGAGAAAGTAATTAATGATGCACACGCGCATACTACCCGATAATAATTAACGTAAATTAATCAACACTAATTAAAGCGACAAATGACACACACGCCCACTACCTAACAATTAACAAGGACCAGATGAGGTTAAAAATTACTGATTTTTTTAAAAAATTGTAATAAAAAAACTAAAATTAAAATTATCGTAAATTATATTTTATTATAAAAATATTTAATAATTAGAATAATATAATTAACAATTAAGTAATCAATTAAGTAATTATCGTTAATTAAAAAAAATCAGTTGATTATTTTTTAAGTGATGCGACGGAGGGCGGAGATGCGACGGAGGGCGGAGAAAGTGGGCCCCACGGGTTGGAAGAAACGGGGCCCAACCACTATTACTACCTGCTCCCCGATTAAATTATTATTCGGTGTGTGTGGCATCAGCATGCACAATGCTCCCTCGTCTTCGCTTCGAATCGCTTCGCTTGCCCACCAAGTGGGTCCCGGTCCACACTCATTTCCACTAAAAACCTGCCACGTGGAATCACATAACCTGCTTCCTCCGTTGGGATGAATTGCACATCCCACCGCTCATCTGAATACTCGCGTCGATCCAACGGTCAGTGAAACACGCACGTGTGACCCTCATACTTCACGCGGATCATCGAAACAAATGATTTTTTACTTTAATATCAGTACGTAATAATTAACGAGAATTACTATTTAAAAATACAAGAAATAATCAATATACGTATATTATAAATACATTGGTAACTTGTTGCTGACATAATATTTTGGAAAAGTTAATTTTTTTTAAAAAAAAATTACATATAAAATTATATCTTAATAATTATCGTAAACAGAAAGTAATAATTGTGTTTTGCAATAAATCAAATACAGTTATGTGCTTTTTAAATTTTTAGTTACTAATCATCTTAACACATTTTACATATGACAAATTAGAAGATTACTATAACATTATAGTAAAATTTAGAATAAAGTTGAAAATTATTTGATTTATTTATCATTTATCTTATAATATATTTTCTAGTGAATCTTTTATATACTTTATTCAAGAATTTAATTGATTTCATATTTTTAATTCTCCACATATATCAACATATTTATATACATATATTATATAAAACATTCTCGAATGCATTTTTATTATGTTTTAATTAGTGTATATATATCTAATTAATTAATAAATATTTTTTAAAAAACTATATAATATTTATAAGTATCGATTGGACTTAAAATAAATATAAAAGAAGAGAAGCCTATTTTGGATAAACCTCCTCTGAGAAGAAAGGTTAGAGGGGCCAAGAGTGCTATAAATTCATGAGGTTGTTGCCATTTACAACTTAGGAAACACACAAGCTTTCAAGTGTTCTTCCTCGACTCCCCTTCCTCCTCCTCTTCTTCTTCTTCTTCTTCTTCCTCTTTACCCTTTAAAAAAAAAAATTAGAGATGGAGGGCTCAAGCAAATTCATAGAGAGATCAAAGCCGTACATCGCCATGATCTGCCTGCAATTTGGCTATGCCGGCATGAATATCATCACCAAGGTTTCCCTTAACAGAGGAATGAGCCATTATGTTCTTGTCGTCTACCGTCATGCCTTTGCCACTGCAGTTATTGCTCCCTTCGCTCTCCTTCTCGAGAGGTATAAATATGACCTTTACGTACATACGTGTGGATACATCCATAAATATAAGCTGATTTACTTAGTAAGTTTTTGGGTGATCATTTTGCTTGCAGAAAAGTGAGGCCAAAGATCACATTTCCCATTTTCATGCAAATTTTCATTCTGGGTCTTCTTGGGTTAGTGTTAATTTACTCATAAATCAAGCTCCCATCCCTTTGTTAATCATCATACCAACTCTCTACATACACACATATATATTTACATAAATGTTGTCCTAAACAGGCCTGTGATTGATCAAAACTTCTACTACGCTGGGCTGAAATTCACATCACCAACCTTCTCCTGTGCCATGAGTAATATGCTACCTGCAATGACATTTGTCATGGCAGTTCTCTGCAGGTAATTCTGACACATCAAAGATTTTACATCCCAATGATAAAACTTTTCACCGGATAATATTTTGACTTGGGTTTATATGTGTGCGTTTATCCATATATGTACATAAGGATGGAGAAGGTGGATATGAAGAAAGTAAGATGCCAGGCAAAGGTGGTGGGAACAATAGTGACAGTGGGAGGAGCCATGTTGATGACATTATACAAAGGGCGTGTGATTAATTTCTTCTGGTCTGATCACATTCACCTTCACAACTCATCTTCTTCAAACCCTACAAGTGCCGCTTCATCTGACAAGGAGTGGCTCAAGGGTTCCATTCTTCTCATCTTGGCCACTCTTGCTTGGGCTTCATTCTTCATTTTACAGGTCTCTTTTTCTTCTATCTTTTCCTTTTTTTGTCATGTGAATCGGTTTGCACCAAACAAAATTACCAGAACTTATTATCTGACTGATATGGGACTTGGGGGGGTTTATACAGGCATTGACCCTGACGAGGTATACAGCTCAGCTCTCACTTACAACCCTTGTCTGCTTTGTGGGCACCCTACAATCTATAGCAGTCACCTTTGTCATGGAACATAAATCCTCTGTTTGGTCCATTGGCTGGGACATGAACCTTCTAGCTGCTGCCTATGCTGTAACTCTCCCTTTTCTCTCACTCACTCACTCTCTCTCTCTCTCTCTATATATATATATATATGTATGTATGTATGTATGTATGTGTGTATGTATGTATGTACGTCTGTGTATGTGCGTTAAAGAAGTTGAATTTTTGATTTCATGAACAGGGTATTGTGACATCAAGTATTGCATACTATGTTCAAGGGCTAGTCATGCAGAAAAGAGGGCCGGTCTTTGTCACTGCTTTCAGCCCTCTCATGATGATCATTGTAGCAATTATGGGATCTTTTATTCTCGCGGAAAAAATCTATCTTGGAGGGTAAAATTTCCTATCCGATTTCTTCATAAATCCCAAAAACATGTCCCCGTTTATCTTTTCTTGAACCGCAAAGTTATCATAATGTTTACAATTTACTGAAAATATGACTCACAAATGTTTTTTTTATCATGTGGGCGACAGAGTTCTCGGTGCCGTTCTGATCGTGATTGGACTTTACTCTGTTCTTTGGGGAAAATACAGAGAGTACAGAGAAAAAGAAGCAGAGGAAATCCCAGAACCCATAAAGTACTGCAATGGAGAAAATGGACACAGCACAGTAATAATTATTTTAGACGAGATCAAGGAAGACGACGACTTGGAAGTGCAGAAGAAGCACTGTGAAGGTAGCGGCAACGGCGGTTCAGAGGTTGCAGTGGCTGTCACTTCTGGGAAATTACAAGCTCCTATGTTAGCAATGGAGGCACCAAAAGCTTGAGTACATCAGTTTTGTAGGAGACCAAAACAGAGCAGAGGAATAGAGAAATAACAGGGGAGGGGTGCAAGGATCGCACGGAAGGGAGAAAGAGAGTTTATTTACTATTATTTTTTTAACCTTCTTGGACTTTTCTTTTTTTCTTTTTACTTTTTGGGTTAAATTATATATATATATATATATATATATATTTATGTATACATAATATTTTTGTTAGGTTGATGACCATTATCATGTAAGATATCTTCTGTAATGAGAAGGCATGAAAAAAATGCAAAACCAAATTTCTTTTTCCCTAAATATTACATTCCTATTTAGATTCTTTCCTCTTCTTATACATATATATTTTAATAATTAAATTATACTTTCATAATTAAATTTTTAAATTTTAATAATGTAATTATTCTTCATAGTTGTTATTAGGCTTTTAAATTATTATAAATAATTTAATTTAATCAATTTTTTTTTAAAAAAAATCTTTTACACGAATTAAACATTTGGGTTAATTTTGAGATTAATTTAGTATTAATTCTTTTTAAAAAATATATTATACTATAGGATCAGAATTTGAATAATTCTATTCTATGTAGATTCTCCCACGAGTATCATTTTGGAAGCGTAATGGATAATTTATTCCCGTATATATTGTTATACACACACACACACACACACACACACACACACACACATATATATATATATATATAGATTTGTATGCATGTGTATGTGACTATAAGTTTGACTTTTGTTCATGGTGATTCCCATTTCTTGTCAACTTTTGTCTATGGCGATTATAATAACTTTAACTAATTTCCAATACATATATTCCATATTTGGATACTTGGGATTGTGATTTTTTCCTTTTAATAAAAAATATAATATGTTATATAAGTTAAAATCATTATTTATTATGATTAATGGGTTAAAAGTACTAAATTCAAAAAAATTATAAAGGGTTGTATAAATATATAAATAATAAATTGCATTAATTACTATTTTTTTAAAAAAATAATTTTAAAAAAATTATCAAAATCAATTAATTCGCATTAATATTAATTATTAATTATCTTACTTATCTAACCATTTTATTAGTTTTAATTACTTTCATGTAAGGGATATGAGTTGAACCTCGATTCTAAACAAATTAATTCTAATAAAGTCTAATTAACTTATTTATAAATTTATAAATATTATAATTAATAATACAGAGTATATTTACTAATTTACCCTTTTAAATAATTTAATAAAAGTTGGTGAAAAAATAGGTGCCACCATCCACCACTTAAAAAAATAGTCACAAAAAAAGTGCAATTTTATGGCTAATTATATTACACTTATAATATTATATTTATCTTAATGGTCTCCACGTGGAATTTAATAACTTTTGATAATGTTCTATATAGTCTTATGTTGCCTACCACAATAATATAATTATTTAATAATGTTATTTATATGAATGAGTCACACTTATTTTTATGTGTATTTTTATTTAAAAATTATTTATATTATATTGTAATTAATAATATATATTACTTAATAAATAAATAACGACATGTGCTTTTATTATATTGTAATTTGTAAATAATTTATAATTTATTCTTATAGAATCTATACTACCACAATAATTTATAACTATTTCACATATATATGTGTATGTATGTATGTACATGGTATTTTGAAAGCTAGTAACATTTTTCACCTCTCGATATGCTTAGATCAGATTGGTAAGTGGAGAACAATATAATATATATATATATATATATATATATATAGATATAATTCATATTAATTAGTGCAAATCATATTCATCAAAATTTAAGTAATAGCCACTAATCTTTTGTACATACAATGTATGATTTCAACATCTGAAACAGTCAACTCCTGTACGGAACAGCGACTATTGCATGGTTGCCACCTTAAAATATTAACGTAAGCATGTTTGCATGGAAATTACCACGGTTTAAAAAAATTCAAACACACACACACACACATATATATATATATATATCAGAAAAAGAGCTTGATTATTTATATATAGTATTAATTAAATTCATATTTAATTTTCCTAGATGCTTAGTTTTTATACATATATATAGATATTTATTGTTTTATCTTATATGTAAACAATATCTTTTCACTACAAGAAATTCATATATATATATATATATAATAGAGAGAGAGAGAGAGAGAGAGATACATGTAATGTAAGCAAGATCGATTCTCCACGTAGCCTATATATATATATATATACATTGTTTACTTATATGAGGATTCTCCAAGTTGTATTTGTCGTATAGAGAGGAGACAAGTGAAACTTGTATTTGTATCAGCACCCACTACATTCTCTTTTATATATAATGCAATCCCTTTGCTCAATAATTATCAACCTAGTGGGCTGTCTTGTTGTGCGTACTTATTAATTTGATTTACTTTTTATCTTCCAATTACATTTCATTCAATAATATCAGAGATTTGGAAAGAGAAATTTACAAATATATATATATATATATATGTATATGTATATATGTATGTATATATGCACGCCATCAAAAGGTTCCACCGATCTAGAATTCGCCAATCGATTCAACCCACACAAATTTTATATATTTTAAATTTTTTTGACAATTAAATAATCAATATAATATTATAACAGCCCCAAAAATTTAAATAAAATATATGTATTAAAAATGTCAAATACAAAAACGTAATAAAAATTTTGATTAACATCTCTTACACAATAACCAAAACGAACTCAAAACATGAAGTAACAAACTAACTAAAAGAGATACTCGAGATAAGAACTATAAATATAACCATGGAGTCTTTAGGCATCCCCTTTGCCATCTTCCTGCGGAACGGTCTCGGAAACAATGTCTTCATGATCTGAAATGGTTAAATAAGAAATGAGTTACACCAGTCTAGTAAAGACATCACATTATCTCACCGCCACGGAAATAAAGGTGGGTAGAAAACAAAAATGAGTAATGGAGCATAATTTATAACGAACTTGTTTATTAATATAAAAACTTTTATTGTTCACTTACCTCGGTGAGATCCATGAAAATGACATATGAAAGCAATAACATTATCATTATCATAAAATCATATAAACTGTATAACATAACACTTACCACGACTTTGCATTTTAATTATTAAACAACATATTTTCCTCTTTTACCAACCTACTAGTATCCACGGGGATCGATAGGGGGTCCCCACTATCCATGAACCATTAACATTACAACTTAATTCCAGGGCCGTCCCCATACCCTATCCGGTATGGGCGCCAAAACTATGAACTTCCATACCCCGTCCGGTATGAGAGTGAAACGGGCCGTCCCCATACCCCGTCCGGTATGGGTGCCAAAACACATAAGGTCTCCATACCCCGTCCGGTATGAGAGACCACGTTCCCGGTAGGGTTCCCTACGGACCTGGTCCGTCCACTATTTCTCAGAATATCTAATCAGGCTGTCCACATTTTCCACTTATCAATTCACATAACCTTTTTGCCTTTTTTCTTAATCTCAATCATCCAATCATACAAAACATATAAACCAGTAATTGACACCAAATAAGATAATACAATACCGGGTTCACCATAATACAAACCATAATAAAAGAAATATAGTTCATACATACGAGACCATAACATAATTACATCAAGCATCATGCTGCATTTAATACTGGAAATTAGATCAAATAATAACAGACCAACACTGTATCAGACTCGGGCTGCATTAGCAACCTTAATCAATAATACATCTATAAAGTCATAAAGTACCATTTAATTATTTATTTAGCTTTAATACCGTGATAGGAAACAGGGTGAGGGGTTCTTACTTGTTTTGGGGTATGAATTCGACTCTACAGTGTGCCTACAGAGTGTCCCTAATTTTCCCGAATTTTTTTTGAAAAACTGAAACACACTACCGGTACCTGCACGTGTCCCAAAAAAATTCCAAATCAGACCTAAGGCCCCTTTCGGCCAATATCGGAATTCCGGCACGGCGGCTCCGCGTTGCTCCGACAACAGCGCCGTCGCTTGCGGTGACAATTCGCCTCAGGTTGTACGTTTTCGGCCGAATTCGGACACACTTGCATCGGTCCCTACGATAAAATAACCCTAGGGCCCTTGGTGGGCCAAAAAATCACGAAAAATCGAAACTTACCAGCGGCGGTGCTCTCGGGTGCGACGGCTCCTCCGGCGTGAGTCGCGTTTTGATGTTTGGTTCCGATCAACTTGTAGAAAAAAAAACGGTTATCAGAGTGGTATAAAATTTGCATCGAATAGAGGCCGGGAAGGGCTTCATCGGAGGCAAAAACAGAGGGGGGCGCGGCGGCGCCGCTGGGCTTCGGCTGGTGGTTTGGCTCGGGTTTGGCCATAGGCGGACTCAGTATCGAAAAACGAGTCAGGAGGAGAAAATTTACCTCGATCGGCGGTCGGAAACTTCCTTGGTGCGGCGGCGGGTGGCGGCGTCTGGTTCTTCTTCTCCGGCGAGGCACTGACGGCTAGAGTTTTGTGGTCAGGTGTAGGTGGGGTTATTTATACCCTTGCCTTTTAATCTCAACCGTCCATTAAGATTAAATCTGGACCGTTCGATCGCGATTTTATTGGGATTAAATCTGGACCGTCCATCGCGATGCAATCTGGACTGTCCGTGCACACGTTTGATTTGGGCCGTCCGTGCGCGCGGGAACGGATCTGGGCTGTCCGATCGTGCGCACGCGGATCGCCCTCGTGGTCCGTTCCCTGGTCAGCGTTTCCTTGCCACGCGGCGTGTCCAGATTGGCCGGGGCTGCTGACCGGGCCGCTGACGTGGCTGCTGAGGTGGGTGCTGACGTGACACAATTTTTTTAAATTACGTTTTGACCCCTAGTTTCTGATTTTTTTTTTCAAAAATAATACCCCAAAAATCAAAATTTTCACACATTTTTCCCAAAATCAATTTCAATTAAATTCAAATAATATTTTTACCCAATTTTATCATTATTATTATTTTTATTTTTATTAAATTAAATTAAATAAAAATCAAATAAATAAAAATAAAAAAAATAATAAAATAAAATTTTATTTTACTTGGGTGTTACAAATATAGTTTTATATTATGTCATTTTATATACATGTATTAGTTTTTAAATAATAGTTTCTAAAGAATAATAAATAAAAGTTTTATTTAAATTCAATAAATTTTAATTAAAATTTTCTAAATTATTTTTTATTTTAAAAAATTAAAAAAAAGAACTATGTGGTATTTTTTTTTAAAATATTACTTATATATATATATTATTTATATAGATTGAATACTTGGGCCTAGTTATTTTCTCTTGTCATTGACGTTTTTATTTCTATCTCCTAGCTCGCTTATTGAAATCCTAATAAACATAATCTTCTATTTGGGCTTTAACGAATGACCCTTTTGATTAATTTTTTATATAATAAATTAAAATAGCAATTACATGTATATATACACATGTATATTATTCAATATAAACATAAAAATAAAATAAAGTTACATATATACATCCATCAACCAAAACAATTAAGTAATAACAAATACCAAGTCACGTTTTATTTAGTGCATTGTGGACTCGAGATTGGATTACTCATAGTCTCTCCGCTTGGGCCTCACGTATTACAATTGGGCCTTTCATAGACTATACGACGCCGTTTTTTAAGTACTCGGCCCACCTATATGACACGTATGTAGGCGATGTATGTTTGATAATATACGTTGTTATTATTATTATATATTTAACTTCCTATTAAAATGGCGATACTCACCGTTTTGTTTTACAAAATGTAATGATGACGTCAGGCGCGAGTGGTTTATATTTCATTTTAATGCACACCCATCCCGACTTGTCATCTATCCTCACCAACCCACCACCAAACATTAGCAGGGCCCCACACATCGACAAACATAAATTACAAGTCTCCAATTTTTTTATTGAAACCGAATTATACTATTTATCTTTTAATCCATTAAATATTTAATTTTAAACTTATGTAATTATGTATTAATTTTCTTAATTTAATTAAAGTAAGTTTAAATATTAAATTTTAATATTTTTGAAAAATAAAAAATATTAATTTTTTCCCCCACTAAACCATAATCCATGGGCGCGAGTGGGCCGAGCCCGCCACGGCACCCGTACACAAACAATCCGTTTGTTGCTGGTCCAAGTACAACACTGATCACCCTCACCAACCGTGAATGAACTTCGCTAAGCATTCCCCACGCTCGCGTCTGCGTCAACGCGCACTTTTCATTGGTTTCAAGGGAGCGGGCCCCACTCCGCCAAACCACACAGCCATTTACGAATTGAGCTTGTCGAATTCTGATTGGTCCGTCCCCTAAAACAACGTGCTACAGGGTGTAAGTTATCTCTCTCTTTCTCCCTTGTCTAACCAGCGCTGCTACTTCTTCCTTCACCAACTCCCTACCTCACTATATATCAACTGCCCCATACACCTTTATAATCCAGAAAATTAAAATTTGAAAAAAGAAATAACAATGGTTCTCTCTGCGATTGCCGTCTCCATCTTCACCTTGCTATTAGCTTACAAGCTCTATCAACGGCTGAGATTCAAGCGGCCTCCAGGTCCACGTCCGTTGCCGATCGTCGGCAACCTATACGACATAAAGCCGGTGAGATTCCGCTGCTTCGCAGAGTGGGCTCAGGAATACGGTCCGATCATATCGGTTTGGTTCGGTTCGACTCTGAACGTCATCGTTTCCAACTCGGAACTGGCCAGAGAAGTGTTGAAGGAGAAGGATCAGCAGTTGGCGGATCGGCACAGGAGCAGATCCGCGGCTAAGTTTAGCAGGGACGGCCAGGATCTTATCTGGGCAGACTATGGGCCTCACTACGTTAAGGTGAGGAAGATGTGCAATCTCGAGCTGTTCACTCCGAAGAGACTCGAAGCTTTGAGACCAATCAGAGAGGATGAGGTCACCGCCATGGTTGAGTCCATTTTCGTTGACTGCACCCGACCCGGTTTGTCCGCTTTCTTATCTCTTTATTTTGTTTACTTTTCTGTGTGTGTATTTTGTATTTTTCTTCCCCGCATTTTGCTTCTTTGTTATTTCAGATATTTATTTTAATCGTATAGCTTTGATGTTGATGGTGATAGTTTTATAGTAGTAATAATAATACAAATCACATGTAATCCGGAGTTTTTGTAGTCAATAGTTTACGAATTGCCACTCTCAAAATTCAGAAGCTCACTCTTCTGAAATCTGGCCTCTGCTTCATTTATACAAAGGATCAAGAGTACGATTAATAATTTTAGGAGTGCGAATAGAACTGCCCCAAGAATGACCAATTTTTGGATGTAGATATGAATTTTGTAGATACAGGACTTATAAACTTTGACTAGATTCAGTGGATCTGAAAGTTTTCAGTAATTATCAATCTGTTTTAGTATAGTTTCTGGCATTAATATTTCATATTTCTCTTGAACCCATTTTGATGATTAATTTTGTTCATTTTTTGGAATTTCAAAATTATTTGTGTGCTTTTAAAGAAGAAAATCATATTCTCATCTAGAATTTCCTTAATAATTATCATATTTATATATTAATTTATTGTGAATGATCTTGTAATTAAAGATAATTTGTGGACACCAATTTATTATAGTTTCTATGAGGATACCTAAAATGATAATATGTTTTTTGAACATGAAATTTTTTAATATATTGAAAAGAAAGGAACTTTAAACTTATTATTTTATACATGACCCAAAGTCAGAGAATATTAGGTGGTTCATCTTCAATTTGGTTGTAAGCGACTAACCACCATTTCTCGTAAATATTATTTTCATACGTGGTCTCCTTGACGTGAAAACCACCACTCTGTATATACTGTATGTATATGATATATATATATACATATTATACTGTTTTTCTTGACGGGCATAGTAGGACTGAATAGTAATTAGAGAAAGATTGAATAGTAAAATCACTCCTCATTGAAGTGGAGAATATTAATGGATATTACTGTCTAATGGTAAACACTAAAAATAGTTCTTGAATTAAAATTATTTTGATATGCAGAGAATGCTGGGAAAAGTTTGTTGGTAAAGAAATACTTGGGAGCAGTGGCATTCAACAACATAACCAGGCTAGCGTTCGGGAAGCGATTTGTGAATGCAGAGGGCATAATGGACGAACAAGGCTTGGAGTTCAAGACCATTGTTGCCAATGGATTGAAGCTGGGTGCTTCACTGGCCATGGCAGAGCATATCCCCTGGCTTCGCTGGATGTTCCCATTAGAGGAAGAGGCCTTTGCCAAGCATGGTGCACGAAGGGACCGTCTGACTCGAGCCATCATGGAGGAGCACACCCTTGCTCGCCAAAAGTCTGGTGGTGCCAAACAACACTTTGTTGATGCATTGCTCACTATGAAGGATAAATATGACCTCAGCGAAGACACCATTATTGGACTCTTGTGGGTAAGTTCAACTTATGAAAAGATGAATCCTTGAAATTTTGGATCACCAAAATAATATAATCTTGAAAGAAAAGTAATATATGAAAATATAAATTATAAATTGAATCAGTTTAAATTTTTAAGATAATGATCATAGTATATCATTTCAACCAAAATCAAAGGAGACTCTAAAAGAAAAGGAAAGAATGTTAATGTTGTGGCAATGAACTTCTGTTGCAGGACATGATCACTGCAGGAATGGACACGACAGCTATCTCAGTAGAGTGGGCAATGGCCGAGCTAATCAAGAACCCAAGAGTACAACAAAAGGCTCAGGAGGAGCTAGATCGAGTGATCGGATTTGAACGGGTAATGACAGAAACTGACTTCTCAAGCCTACCCTACCTCCAATGTGTAGCAAAAGAGGCATTAAGGATGCACCCACCAACCCCTCTGATGCTCCCCCACCGAGCCAATGCTGACGTCAAGATTGGCGGCTATGACATCCCAAAAGGCTCCAACGTTCATGTGAATGTCTGGGCAGTGGCACGAGACCCGGCAGTGTGGAAGAACCCATTGGAGTTCAGGCCGGAGAGATTTCTGGAGGAGGATGTAGACATGAAGGGTCATGATTTCAGGCTGCTGCCATTTGGAGCAGGGAGGAGGGTGTGCCCTGGTGCGCAGCTGGGCATAAACCTGGTCACCTCCATGTTGGGTCATTTGTTGCACCATTTCGTCTGGTCTCCGGCCGAGGGTCTGAGCGCAGATGAGATTGACATGGCTGAAAACCCTGGATTGGTTACTTACATGAGGACGCCTATACAAGCTGTGGCCACTCCACGGTTGCCTTCTCATTTGTACAAACGGGTGCCTGCGGATATCTAAACATCCTAAACCGCTGGCTTCCATCTGCTACTTGGTCCTTGTAGTTTTTCAGGTTTCGGATTATGAAAAAGGAAAAACTTCACTTTAGATTTTAAAGAGTTCCTAAGTGATCGACTGTATGAAGCAGCACTTTTTATACTGTTAATTGCATTTTTTTTTTCTCTAAAGAACATTACAGTGAAATTTATCTCATTATAGTAATTGGGACGATAACACTGTTAGACATTCATATTATGAAAAAAAAAAATAGTTTTTAAATATCATTATTACCAAACAATTAATTGTTTCAACATTACTTACGAACACCATAAACTTCCCTAACAAATTTTATGATTTAAAGGACTAGAAAATAAGAGAGTTTTTTTACCTTCTTCTAACAAGCTAGAAAAAACCAGATGATTCAACAAAAACAATACTGGAAAAACTGACACCTTTCGAATTTAAAAAACATCGTCCCTGATCGACTTAAATCTTTAACACATATAAAGGGTTTCTTTGCTTTTCTCCCTCAGGCGTTTCTGCAGAAGAGAAATACACAGAACAGCGGCAATGCACAATATCAAAAGGGGCCTGCCACCTAATGTGACTTTGACCAAAAACTGCACATGCCGGCTGATTTCTTAATCAGGAATATTTACACGCACAAAAGGAGACATTACATTCACTCATCACATTGCCAAGCACACACCCTCTGCATTTTGCTCCCACTTATAAAAAACTCCTCCAGTTTTGTTCGGTTCGATTCAATTAAATTATACAATTGAGTACCTCAAATACTAGAGAAGTTTTTCTTATAACTAGAATATAGGCAGTTCCTCCCTTGTTACACATGTAGTACCATAGCTAACAAGAGTAAAATTGCCCATGGAGCAGTTGGACAACCTACAGAAGCTGCAAATTATCCACTGATTAGCACTTTGATTTATATATCAGACTAAAGAAATATAACTGAAAGTTACTTTCTCATTTTAAGAAAGGTTCTATGCCTAGTAGACCACAACTTTAAGAGGAAAGATAAATGAATGCTACAATGGGGAGATACATAAAATCCAACAACAAATATAGATTTGAACTAGTAAAAAATGATCTCTAAATATATTATTTATATCCTATAAGCTTCCACAAGTGAAATCCCACCAGACTGAATGCAATTATCCAGTACCTACCTACGATACCTTGTTTGAAAGTAAAGTGTAACAGAACTGTAGTTGTCAAGATTCAATCTAAACCTCTGACCCTAGTACCACATTAAGTAATAAAACTTAACTGATTTTTACAAAGACTTGAAAATGATAGAAAAAGATCCAAACTATCATTTATATTCGAATACTTAGATGAAAACAGATCATGCAACAAATAATAAGATTGACAAATGACCATAACAGACAATTGATGTGTGATTGGGCATGCGAAACAAAAACTTCAGACATCAACCACATAAAACTATGTCAGGCTTCCTTCTATTTTCATTAGAAAAAAAAAAATAAAAGAAAATCTGACACATTTTAGGCAATCGGAAAAAAGAATTTCAGATTCTTTATAGCTTTCGCTTGCAAAAAAGAGCCAAAATTCAGTAGAAAACTCACATGAAGCCGGTGACGGTGAAATTATTGGCATTTTGTTGGAATGCTGTTTATCTGATTCGCTTTTGGAAGGTGGCTGGACATGAGCAAACACCACATTTGGCAAAGGACTAGATCCTGAAACGGAATGAGAGACAGGTGCAGGTGGCAGCGCTGGTGGATGAAGTGTTGGTGGATGACGTGTTGGTGGATGACGTGCTGGTGGATGTAGCTGCTTTGGAGGTGAGGTAGCAGAAGATTGAGGAGAGATAGTAGGGGCAATACTAGGAGCTAATCGAGGATTCTTTCTGGTATTATTATGCCTCCTTTTCCCAAACTGGCAACCAGGAGGTTTATGAGGCGCAGGTGAACTTTTTTCTGGAGCAGGAGAATTATGTTTAGGTGCAGCTGCACTTCTCCTGCTCGCATGTGAGCCTTTATCAGTTGCAGGAGATGGTGAATTCTCAGGAGCTAAATGAGCGCTATGGTGATGGTGGTGGCCGTGATGTTTATGATGGTGGTGATGAGGCAGAGGAGCAGGAGAAGGAGAGGAGGATGTTCCACTGCCACCATGGAGAGAATGTTGCAAGATAGATGAAAGACGAACTTGCTTAACCCTACCAAATACAGTGTGATTCAATCCAAGGTTTCTTGAATGAGAATCTGTAATGGTCTGGGCTAGCTGCTTCAATCTGGGCATTGAAGGAGTATTCCCCACTGCCAACAGAACGGATGACTGGACAGTTGTAGGGGGAGCAACTGTTGAACCTCTGGAATTTGATAAGCTTATATATAAGTTCTGCATCCACAAAATGATAGGATTAGACTTTAGTGTGATAATTACTGTATGTATTGAGAAAATTTTCCAAAAAGCTTACTGAGCATATCTCAACGTATCAATCTCCATAAAATGTACTCCTATATGACAAGTAAAATTAATGAAATTTGAAGTTACTACTTGCTTCCTCTCCATGCCCAATTTTCAATGCATAAATACATTACTTCTCTAGCAGCCAAAGATATTCACACAGGCTGCAGATAGAAGTACTAATTACAAAACAAAAATATCCCCCTAGAAAATGACCAACCTCATATGGTGCTAGATCCAAACCCGATGCCAACTGACTCTTCAGTTCATTGAAATTTACTTGTATCTGATATATAGAAAAGTTTAGAGTGAAGTTGAAAAGGATTTGGACTTTCTGTAGAAGAAATGCGCTCTGTGGCGGAATCACTGTAATTCCTCCTGGGAATTTTAGCACCTCAAAGAAGAATGGTTCTCCAAACAAGGATTTAGTCAATCGGAGAGATGATTGGTGTATAACCAAAGATAGAAAAGATGCCCTGATCAAACTCTGAGCCATTGGAGATATCTTCGAATATTGCAAATCAGGGTCAATGGCAAACACAACCCTAGTTATGTTTGATCCAGCTGAAGGTTCAAGAGATAAGATAACCACCTGGTTCAAAGAACAAGTTGGATGAATAATATAAACTACATGTACATAATTAGAAAGTGAGCAAGGGAAGTAGATACTTTTGTGGTGGGAAAGCCAATCTCATCAAAAATATCATTCTCAAGCTGCAAAATATTGTTGTCCAGCAAAGCAACTGGCTTCTCAATGATAAAACTTGCGACTATTTCATGATCTGCACAAATAAACTGTCGTCAGCCACGCAAACCAAGTCTTATCACCAAAAATTTACTCTGACACTACAAGAAGAAATATAAAAATAAATTCATGGCCTTGATGTGTGCTAAAATTTATAGGAATTGTTGGCAAAACGAATGTGTCTTAACAAGGAGAAGGTAAGAAACACGAGTAAGATACATGTTCACTTATAATGTCAACTTGAAAAGTAGCAAAGCTGTTCAAATATCAGCAATATATATTAGCAATATCACAAGAGTGGAAATATTTAAATATATTAGAAATATCACAAGAGTGGAAATCATATTAAATGATGGACCTTAGACACCATAATAGGGACACATAATAATGTTACTCCAAATGTAGGCAGCTGAACTCAAACTAGAAACAACTTTTGACAACAGTGAATTAAATGTGCATTACTTTTTTTTTTAGATAAAAAAATGTGAACCACTTATACCGTGTTTAGATTTTGAGAGGATTGAGGGGAAAAGAAAAAAGAGGGGATGTGTTGAGCACTCATTTTTCCTTAAAACATTCATCATAATCTATACTTCCTTTTATGTAACTATATCAAAAAAGGATTATGGCAATCCTCTCTTTTTCTTTCTTTCCTAATTTGTAATCAAACACAAGAAATATTTTCCTTTCTTTCATTTACTAATTTATGAACAACAGAAGGTTAAGTTCTAGACATGCAGAATGAACAGAAAATGTACTGGACGGACATATTGCACTATTTATTAAAAAATAAACTCACATAAAGAAAGAACCAAGTTGCAGCCAGAAAATGTTACAAAAAATTGAAGTCCCTAATAAGTATTTTGAACTGACTTATTAAGTGGCACAGCAATGACTTATTTCAGTTTTCACAGGACAATGTGTTAGCAGACCAGCATCCATATAATCAAGAAATGCCAGCAAAACAAGGGTTACATATGGCCAGAACTTCATTGCCTTCAGCTGTATTTCTATAATTAAGACAGCAGTCAATGCAACCTTTGACGGCATGATACCAATCAAACCTTAACAAGAGTATACGGAAACCTCATTTAAGTTTAGTAAATTACCATATTAAAAAGAGAAGCAAAAAATCACAAATTAGTTTGTGCATACTATGCAGGGGGTAGTGACAGAAATGTGAAAACTTATCATATCCACTCTATAAAAGGTAAAAAAGATTGCACCTATACTTCGTAAAAACTGAAATCATTTTTTTGGTCTAAATCAAGTAATGCATCTCCTAGCTTATGCAGTATCTACCCAGCAGATTGTCTAGCATCAATAGAAGTCGAATTTGGAGGGCCTTGCTAAAGGGTCGAGTTTATTGAGTTTAAGGTAATGATGAACAAATTAATTATTTCTGAGGAACTCATCAGGAAATCTTAGTTTTTAACTTAGTCAAACATGGTACTTGATTCTAAGTGAAATTTTAAATTCAATCATAGAAGGAACTCTGAAAATGAACATGATAGTCTAAGAGAAAATTGATTTATTTGTTTGGTTACCATCTTCATAGTTTGGTCAATTCACATCAACCCCTAGTTCTAGTTATGCATTAGAACATAATTTCTTGTGTTTGAGTTACTGTTACCCCTACCTTGATTCCTTTAATGGGAGGAAATCAACTCCCACTTTAAAAGGTGGGAATTAAATTCCTACAGCCATGATACAAATTCTGTTACAAATGTAATTTCTGTTAGTCTTACTTCTAATGTGTTTGATTTGGTTTCTACTTCTACATTTGTGTTAGTTCTTATTATGCATAATTAGAACATAATTTCTTGTGTTTGAGCAACCACCACATCCACCTTGAATTCTTCAATGGTAGGAATTCAGCTTCCACTTTAAAAGGGGAATTGGATCCCTACAGTCCTATGAAGATTCCATTATCAAGATATGTTTGAAAAAAATGGATTATTATTTTTTGAATTCATTTAGAAACCTTGTGTTTCTAAGTCATTTCCATTTAGCATACCCTTAATTTTTGTTTAATTTAACTGCTGCTTCTAATTTTCGTATGTCTTATCATTGCACAATTAAGAACATAATGTCTGTGTTTAAGTTACCACCAACTCACTCTAAATTCCAGAATCAAGGAACTTAAAGAAAGTCAGTAATAACTTAACTAAGGTTGACTAAGAATTGAACCAAACTCAGCCTTAGGAGCATGCTGAATGGAAATGACTCAAGTATAAGATTTTCTAAATGAATTTAAAAAAAAAAAACATTTTTTTTCCAAACATACCCTTAATTATGAAAATAATTAAATTACACAGTGTTCTAGGGTAAACACTCGCGAAAATCCTTACAGATTTTGAAATATGACTATATGAGGTCCAAAATAGGCCAGAGATGTTCTGTAACAATAAGTCAAGTTATTTAGAAACAGGTTGACTAGTTAGTAGAACTAGAATAACCAAGTTGCCCTAGCTTCTCTGCACTTCACCAGCCCTATTAAAAGAAACTATACAGACAAGCTTACGAAAATAACCATTCTCACCTATTCACATTAGAAAATCTCAACTTATTTCTGTTAGTTACCATCCAATTCGCTCATTACTAACAAGATTATTTCCGCCTTGAGATCACACAAATATTTTTAATCAAACCCTAATCCTCCAATTCCACTCCACTACTAACGAATTTTTCAGGTATAAAATACCTGCATTTACAATCAGAGCATAATCCCTAAATTCTAGACTGACACCAAAATAATAGCAAAATATCTATTTCATTAAATGAAGAAAAAATCAGAAGATTTAATCCCGAGTCTTTCCCTAAATTTACGCATGGATGTTAAATGCAACTTAAAGTTTTGACGGCTTCCAAATAAAGATAGAACATCAAAATCCCAAAATTGAAAGTCATAAATAAATGAATTACCATTTAAAAATGGCTAAGATCACAGATAATTAACAACATTTTCTCAGCATCCAAAAGGAAGCTAAGGCCACCGATCCCGAAAAATCCATCGCCCTAAATTCCCTCTAGACAACAGCCAAAAAGAGAGAGAGAGAAAAAAAAAAAAAAACCAGATCTGTCTTTGTCTAGAACTGTAACAACCAAAACATCATAAATTCCGCCAAGAAAACTCCACCAAAAAGAAGGAGATGTAGAGCATAGCAGAAAGCCCACCTTTAAACCTAGAATCGAGATCCAGATCCCCTTGATCTGCAAACTGAAGAAACGGAGGTAACCAAAACAAGGCGGAGAGAAACACGCCGACCGACAAAAGCAGCACCAAGATACACCTCAACCCAATGACCCTCGATATCCGTTTAGATACACACCCATGAAATCGAGGCTCCACATTCCGCTCCAAGTCCTCAGTGCCCGCACTCACGGGCAGATTCTGCCCCTCCTCAGTCTTTCCCATAATGCAGAATCAGTAATTTGGTCAGCGTCCATAGCCGTGGCTGCAAGTCTCCTGATCTGTGTCCTTGTTTGGTACACCCATTTCGGCGTATGCAACAAGGAACTGAACAAACAGTGACAGATTTTATAGAAATTTTAGAATAATGAATTTTCCTGGGTTTTAGTAACGCTTATACCTTTTTCGGTACGATTTTGCGAAAAGAAAGGGAGGATTTGAAAATTAAGGAAGATGAAAGAAGAAGGAGAGAGTGAAGTAGCTTTCTGCAAATGACAAGCAAGGGCTTTTAGTTAGGCGATGGTGGTGGTTTATCTGTCTTAGGTTTTCCTTTTTTCTTTTATAAGTGTGGTTGTAGTTTTTGAATTTTGAAGGGGGTTTTCCTTTTTCCTTTTTTTTTTTTTAATTTAATTTTTGTTTTATCTGTTTTTGTCGGTAAAATAGGATGTCCTATATTTTTTAAAAAATAAATTATATATTTAATAATTTAAATTATTTATAATTTATACCCCTAATAAATATATTTTTTATACAATTTCATAAATTAATTGAGTTTTTTTTTTTTAAAAAAAAAACAGTTTTGTGATAGTTAATTGCTTCATTAATATTATTACTTTACAGATTTATTACCCAAAGCATGTAATTAAATAGTAAAATTAATAATTAACTAAAATTTCTCATAATATTCTATTCTAATTAATCTACGTGGAAAATAATATAAAATATTCAACAATTAATTCCATATTTAAATTTTTAATTATTATTATGTTTAATGATGTGCTTGCATCATTAATTACAACATATATATATATATATATATATAAATACACACACACGAAACCCAAATCAACGTGTTTATTGTTTAAAAGTATGATTAACAAAATTAAGTAAAAATTTATTTTTACCCTTGTAAAACACGTGACTTTTATTTTTGCTTTATCAAGAATAATATATATATATATATTAAATCAAACCCATCAATTACAGGACACGTGACGTATTAATGACTATGTAGTAACTCCCATCAAATTAATTTAAATACTTTTTAAGATATATTTGATTATTATTTTTTTATTATTAACAATTAATTTAAATTAATTTTTAAATTAAAAAAAAATAAGATAAATTTAACTTCGCCAGCCCCGCTTAGCCACGAGTTCCTATTTTCTCATCGTATTATTTGAAGTAAATTGCAAATATTCATATCTAAGTTAATGATGTTAATAAATAATAATAATAATAATTAATTAAATTATTATTTTTTAAATATAAAGATTAATTTAACCCAAAATATTAATTTAAATAATTTACGGTCATAAATAATTCGAATCAATATTATAGCCCACAAAAAATTATTAAACATATTTAATTTTAGAATTTATTTTTACTCTGTGTTATTTTTAATTGTACATTTATTTCATATATTAATAAGGAATTCATTTATATTAAGGTTTAAATATATGTAATTTCAAAATATAACAGAAAGAAATTTTAATTAATCAGAACAAAAAGATGTGCACGAGATGAATAAAATTAGTAAAAATATAAATTTATCAAAATTTAGAATATGATAATAGGTTTAATTTTTTTTTTATATTTTTGATTATGTAATAATTTACAGGTTATTGAAGAAATATATTTACAGTAAAAAATAATATATATATATGTATGTATAGATATATGTATGCATAAGGAGTCGGGTTCAGTAAATAATAAGTTTAAAGCATTGTTTGAAATTATTCACTTGTCCTTTTCTTTTTAATTTTATTAATTGCAAAAAGCCAGTAGATAAATAAATTAATTACAAAAAATAATAACAAGGAGTTAAACATCTATAATATTAAAAAGTAAAAAAATAATAATAATTAAAAAAGTTAAAATATAATGATATTAACTAATAATTTGTTTTTGTAATTAAATTATTAATATTTTTTGTATTATAATTTACTTTGGAATATTTTCTGTTTAAAATTGTATTATTATTATTATTATTACTATTTTCCTGAAATTAGATTCAGAAATCTGAATTTTCTAGGCTGCCAAACGACCTGATGTTCTGACATTCAACTTCATATGTTATAAGCAGTTGAATTATTATATGTTTTTAACATTTTCCATTTCACCAATTTATAAAAAGAATTATTATATATATATCTTGGCGATCACTTTATACTTTTTCACGAAATATCTGCCGAAAAAAACAAATCCAGAAAAATTAATCTCCACAAGATGAGCAATCTCCGTTTGTGCTTATTCAATCTTTCAAATCCCACTTGGATCTTCTCTTTGCTTTCTCGGTTTTCTATTTAATTAGCAGCTTGCAGTTCTCGTGAGGAAACGACTTTCATAGTAGCTTTCGGTTCGATTAAAGGTGTCTAAAACTTTTTACTCCTTCAATTGTGTGTACTGTTTGGTTGCCCAGAAAAGTTCTTCGAAAAGGAATGCCTGTCTTTTTTCTTTCTGGGTTTTTCATTTTCCAAATGTCTGTACTGTTTTATTAGGAATCCTCACGCTCGCACCAACTCAAATAAGAAACATGGTTTCTTCCTTCCTTCCGTAGAATTCATTTACTTGCTAAGAGAAAATTAACCAGGTTGAATCTAGGATTATGTATTCATTTTCATTTCGCACATTTGCATTTGTCGGCACTAACGAATTTACACCAGTATTTTCCTAGATTCTGAGAAATCTCATCTGGGTCGGTTCCTTTTTTTTTCTTCTCTCGAAGAAATGGTGAATCTGGGATCGATTTCAGGCGCTGGTAAATCCATGAAGCCCATTCACGTGAGCTTCAGATTACCATACAACACTCACTGGGGTCAGAGCTTGCTGGTCTGCGGCTCTGAACCGGTGCTGGGTTCGTGGGATGCGAAGAAGGGGTTACTGCTGAGTCCTGTTCATGAAGGTGGTGAGCTTATATGGAGGGGCACCATTACTGTGCGGAGTGGGTTCTGTTGCGAGTATAGTTATTATGTGGTCGACGGTGAGAAGAAGATACTCAGATGGGAGATGGGGAAGAAGCGTAAACTGGTATTGCCTGATTTGATCAAAGATGGAGAGCATGTGCAGCTATATGATCTTTGGCAGGTGATACAATCTGCACCATTATTATTATATATTTTTAGATTTTTTTTAGTTTTTAACATAAAAATTTTATATACATGTTGTATATGTAGGTGTTTATGTGTAGACAGACTGATCAATATGTTGTTTGGTTAAGAGAAAAATTCATGAATTATAAATGGTCAAGCTAAGATACTTGATTTTCCTTTGTTGTTCTAATAATCTTCTGAAGGTATGAATAGTAAGACAAGAAAAGGAAGAAGCATATATGGAAGAACATCAAATATAAATTAATTAAATTAAAAAGCCATTAAAAATTTAGGAATAATTAGAAAATAATATAAAAGCAAAACTGTCCTTGAGGATGTCATGTACCAAACATAACTCATTATAAGTTAAATGTATGATATAGCTGCATTTGGTTCCTAAAACTTTTATATGATTACAATTACTATTAAGTCCAATACCTCAAGTTTATTAAATGGAGCATCAACAGCTTCATTTTCTTACATACTTCACCCCATTGCATTAGACACAAGAATGCATATTTCCGAAGTTTGAGGCGATTTCATGAGGATTTTTCTCTAAGTTATCTTCAAGTTTGGTCTTTTAAAATCCCTGGGGCACAAACACTATTACCTATATCTGCAATATTCTGTTGTTAATTTTTATGCTGATATGATGAGATTGTGACATGCAGCAGTTGCAATTGAACATTATGTTGTTGTTTGCAATTTATTCTGAGGGAGCATGATAAAAGCAATAGAGCAACGAACAACTAAAACTACTGCTTATTATTTTTAATATTTTAAGCAACTGAGAGAAACAAATCGGTTAAAAACATTGCAGCTGATTCTTCAGAAAAAAGAAAGTCACTGCCGTGGCTGCTGTATGGTAAAACTTAGAATTTTCTCTTATGCCTTCAATTTAGCTCTTGTAACAGAAGGATTAGAGATGGTGTTAATAGAAGCTATGCAGTATCCGATGCCCTCATTATAGTGACCATTGTATGAATGCAGTTCTTCTCCTCTATTGTTGCTGAAGAAGTATGTACAACCTTGTTATCTTCATTTCTGGTTGGGAAATTATGCGTAACATATATTAATCTCAAACTTCATGGGCTGATAATTTTGCCAGAAAAGTTAAACATTGTTCGGCTCACGGGGACTTCTTTTTGAAGTTGTGTTTCTGTTTATCTTATAATGTTTGAATGATTCTTTCTGGTGGAGGAGATTTGCAAATTGCGATAAAGCATCCCTGCTTCTTGATGCAAAACTCTTCCTCTAAAACGCTTGTTTTATCAACTCCAGACTGGAGATGATTCTCTCCCTTTCAGAAGTGCCTTCAAAGATGTCATCTTCAACAGGAGTTGGACTTTGGAAGTTGAGAAACCCTTAGGTGTCATTCAGAATAAGTTGGATCAAGAAGGTAAGTGTTTGTCATTTGAACCTTTGTGTTCATTTCATTCAATTTAAGATTCTGTAATCGGATCTGGTCTTTTAGCTAAGTGTTGTTGTTTGACTTCTAAACTTAAACAGATTCAATCCTTGTCCAGTTCAAAATTTGCTGCCCAAATATTGATGAAAACACATCAGTAATATCTCTTTCTTTTCTTGACATATTTTTTTATATTTATGCATGTGTATATGCTATTTCAAAGTGTTTGTTAATCATTTTTAGCAACGTTCTTTCATATTTGTTTATAATACATGCAGGTTTATGTGATAGGTAGCACAACAAAATTAGGGAAATGGAAAGTTCAAGATGGACTTAAACTTGGCTATGCCGGTGGATCAATCTGGGAAGCCGATTGTGTGTTTCCAAGAGCTGATTTTCCATTAAAATATCCTTTCAATTTTGTTTCCTTTCAAATATATATCTCTCTCTCTCTCTCTCTTGTATCCTTAACTGTTGTTTTACATATAAATACTGTAAATATGGAAAAACAGGAAAATTTTCTTTGGAAACTGGATCCTACAGAAACCTCGCAATTGATTCCTCTAGTATTCAACTGGGGTACATCTTTGTTTCAGATGGCATGTTGCGAGTAAGCTCTTGAAAATAACAAATAAGAAACTGATTTTTTAATTTTTGATAATGAAAAGGGAAGTGAACGTTTTACTGTGTGAAAACTTCTATGTTTTGTCCTCTTATAAGCCAATCTGAATTTGCTAGGAAATGCCTTGGCGTGGTGCTGGTGTTGCAATCCCCATGTTCTCTGTCAGGGCAGAAGCTGACCTTGGTGTAGGAGAGTTTCTTGACTTGAAATTACTTGTTGACTGGGCTGTGGATTCTGGGTTTCATTTAGTTCAGCTTCTACCTATCAATGATACATCTGTGCATGGAATGTGGTGGGATTCATATCCTTACAGGTATGCTAAGGATATAAACTTTGAACGAATTTAATAGCATTCATAAGTAGTGAACTGCATCTTCTCTGCTTGCATAAGAAATTTTCTGCTTCTCTGATCTTACATTTCATGAACAGGCACCTAACATGTTTGTGGTCACAAATTGTACACCAATTACTGGAATGCGTATGAACTATGAAGATTAAACTATTGTACTGGTCATTATAGATTTGTTTCTCCGACCACTAAATTATTTCTCTCCTTTTTCTTGGACATGCAGCTCACTTTCCGTATTTGCATTGCACCCATTATATCTGAGAGTTCAAGCTCTTTCAGATAATATGCCAGATGTTATCAAGGTTCTTTGCAGCAGCTTCTTCATTTCTTGTTTAAGAAAAAACTGATAATTTGCTTTTGTAATTTATGTTGACTTCACTGCCTTTCAAGAAAGACATAGCCTCATTTTTTACCTCATTTCTTTTCCTTACAGCAAGAGATTCAGAAAGCTCAGGACAGTCTGGATGGCAAGGTAATCCCTTGTTTCGAAGTATTTTTTTATGTTTGAAAGTAGTAAGATTCTACTAATTGAATGATGTACTTTGCAAAGGGGAGAAATAAACCTAAAAAGAAAATCACATTAGGTCTTGATCTTTGCAAGTTCTCTGACAACCATTTACTTTATCATGGGAAGAGCTAATGCATAATGGGAGCTGATTCAGTGCATGTACCCAAACTCTAAATTTCTTTTTGGTTTCCGAAAAAAAAGAATTGAGGTTCCTAACAGTGAAACAATTTGTTTAACCTCTTAATTAAAAAAATTAGGATTTATGTTCCCTGAAGGGATAACAATCTGTTAATGTCTTCAAAATTAACCTAAAATAGGGCTTTATCATAACTTTCCTATAAGAATTTTCTTTACTCTAAATGTTGAAACTAGAGCTTCCATAAAGATCAGTTTGTTAATGTCTTCAAAATTGACCTAATATAGGTCTCTATCATAGTTTTCCTATAAGAATTTTCTTTACTCCAAAAGGTTGAAACTAGAGCTTCAATGGATCCTATGAAGAAAACCTTCAATAAAGATTGCTAATGTGTTTATCATTAAACATTTAAAATTGTCTATTTTGTGGCTTTCTTGTGATAATCTCAGAGGTGGTGTGAAAGGTATTAGAGGTTATTGGCATACAGAAAATATATTAACGACAGGCTTACATGGATAAAGAAGGTTTATGTATCCATTTTATATGGTTGTCCTTTTTGTTAATTCATTAAATTTTGGACATGCAGGATGTTGATTATGAGGCTACCATGGCTGCTAAGCTTTCAATTGCCAAGAAAGTTTTTGCCTTGGAGAAGGATATGATAATGAACTCCAGCTCCTTCCAGAAATTCTTCTCTGAGAATGAGGTTTTTAGAAAGCCTTTTCCCCTTCTTAGGACTATATCAAAAATTTTCATCAGTAAATTGACTTCTCATTCCAGTCAACTTCTCCAGTAAGATCTTTAGGAAAGCCAATGATGTCCTGACCTTTTTTTTTTCTGATTGAAGGAATGGTTAAAACCCTATGCAGCCTTCTGCTTTCTGCGGGACTTCTTTGAAACGTCTGATCACAGTCAATGGGGTCGCTTCTCTCATTACTCGAAAGATAAGGTACGTTGCTTATTGATTCTTATCATTAAATTGAGAAGTTTGGGAATTTATAATAGCTTAGGTTCTATTACATTGATTATCTATTTTCTATATGACTATTAAGTCTTCAAGAGCTTTCTTATTACAGCTTGAGAAAATTGTCTCCAGAGACAGCTTGCACTATGACATAATTTGTTTCCATTACTACATCCAATATCATCTACATTTGCAAGTAAGTAAATAATATTTCTGTGTCCATTTTGTCCATCATTGGTGGTTGCTATGGAATGAAAAGTTTCTTATGTTCAATGAATGGTTGGTGATAATATAGTTTTAAACAGTTGTCAGAAGCTGCTGAATATGCAAGAAAGAAAGGGGTGATATTAAAAGGAGATCTACCTATTGGCGTTGACAGAAATAGTGTGGATACCTGGGTTTATCCGAATTTATTTCGCATGAACACATCCACTGGAGCACCTCCTGATTATTTTGATAAGAATGGTCAGAATTGGGGATTTCCTACTTATAATTGGGAGGAAATGTCAAAAGATAATTATGCTTGGTGGCGTGCTCGTTTAACACAGGTTTCTCACTTATACATTCATTTCTTTTTCTTGCTCAGAGTTCTTATAAAAATAATATCTTCCAGAGATTAATCACAGGGTTCTCACATACATTACAGATGGCAAAATATTTTACAGCTTATAGGATTGATCATATATTAGGATTCTTCAGGATCTGGGAACTTCCAGAGCATGCTATGACTGGTTTAGTTGGAAAATTTCGACCATCTATTCCACTAAGTCAGGTATTTTCACATCCTTGTGGTTTAAAAAACTGAAAAACAACTGTCTTGCAAAACCAGAAATAGTTGTTGCTGAAAAGCCATATTATTCCATGCCTTTGAGCCATTGTATAAAATTTCATACAACAAAGTCAATGCATAATAGATTAATGCTTTTGGTGTAGGAAGAACTTGAAAGAGAGGGAATATGGGACTTTAATCGCTTGAGCCGCCCGTACATTAGACGGGAGTTCTTACAGGTTACTAGGTTTTCATGTTTGTTTTAATTTGCTTTCACTTAAATGACATCAATTTATTACTCAATAAAAAGATTTTTTCCTTGTACATTTTTGTTGCCAGTCATTATTTTCTTATTCACTTATTTGTTTTATTCTTATTGTTTCAGGACAATTTTGGACCTTCTTGGGCTTTTATTGTCTCTGTGTTTCTGAATGAATATCAGAAGGACTGTTTTGAGGTGATCCTCATAGAACAGTGTGCAATGTTCTTTGGTTTTTGCATGTTGTTTGCTTCTTCTTTTTTTTTTTTTTTTGTATATACATGTTCTTTATATCTAAACATGATTTATCTAGTAAGGAAGATAGAATTGTACTAAGCTTTTATTTTTAATTCTTGGTTTGTAGCTGATATCTTGAAGGTCAAGAACTAATTTAGTTTTCTTAGATCTTTTGTTTTATACATAGCAATACCTCTTCTACATGAGAGTTACTGTCCTTATCTTTTCTGAATACATTCTCTATTTCCCCCTCATAAATAAGACTTTAAATTTATTCTGGCTTTTTCATCTGATTGTCGAAGGAATCTGGATTCTGTTGATCAAGGTTTTCTTCTTCTAACACTAAAATACTGGTTGTTAGTTGCTGCTTCGGTTTGGAATAGGTGCTTTTGTAGAATTCATTTTTTTCATAACTTAAAAACCTTTTCCTTTTGGCTCCCATTTAGCTTGTTGAGTTTCCTTCCATGACAACAAAGGAACTTGAAATTCTTGTTCTCTCACTCCAGGAACTTATGTGGATCTTCGTTTCTGTTATCTTCATTGCTATCAGTTTTATTAATCATTATTAAAACGATAAGTTTTCTTTAATGCTGCATTAGTTCAAGGAGGACTTCAACACAGAGAAAAAAATTGCAGCGAAGCTGAAGTCATTTGACGCGAAGTCATTGTTGGATGATGAAGGGAAAATACGTCGTAATCTTTTTGATCTTTTACAGGTAACTTATATCATCAAAGTAATTTTTAGACTTCAGTTTCCTATCTCTATCAGCTCATTATAATCCTTCCACAAATAGTTTGCATTGGCTCCTTTTCTCAGGTTTTACGTGTATTCTTTCTCAAGTGTCAGGCACTTCTATCAGTTGTCTGAGTAATATGTTTTGCTTTTTTGAATTGGTTCTGCAGAATATTGTTCTGATTAAAGATCCTGAGGATGCAAGGAAATTTTATCCCCGTTTCAATCTTGAAGATACTTCAAGCTTCAAGGATTTGGATGATCACAGGTTCCTTATCATATTAGTTTTCAGAAATTCATCTAGCTCCTAAACTGATTTTGTACTCTATTTTTCGATATAATAATCACATTGGTATTTGCATTGTAGAAAGCTATCTTTTGCTTGAACTGTTCTGAGTTCTTACCATAACTCTCTGATTATTGTTAATTGAAATAGTAAAAATGTGCTGAGAAGATTCTATTATGACTACTATTTCCATCGACAAGAAGATTTATGGCGAAAAAATGCTCTGAGGACCCTTCCTGTGTTACTAAACTCCTCAGATATGCTAGCCTGCGGTGAAGATTTAGGCCTTATACCCTCTTGTGTTCATCCTGTACGTTTTTTTACTTCCCTAAGTTCTGCTGTTTCTTGGCCGCTTCTACATCCCAATACTTTTTCATGACCACATATATTGATGCAGGTAATGCAAGAATTGGGGTTAATAGGCTTGCGAATTCAACGCATGCCCAGTGAACCTGATCTGGAGTTTGGCATTCCCTCTCAGTACGATTATATGACTGTGAGATCCTCTCCTAAATCCTGTTCATAGTGCAGAAAATACAGTACGATATTTTTTCGGGGTTTCTAGAGCGTGATTCTTTATAATTCTTAACTGAACTATATAATTCAGATTAGGAAGTTACATTTACTCAATAGTCTTCTAGAATAAAAAGGGGTGGTTATTTCTGAAGTCCTAAAAAACTCTCTTTCTGCAATGAGACTATACTTGTTCCAAATGCTGTCAGTTTCCAAAATAATAACGTACACATTTGAATTGCTACCCAGAACAGTTAAAAAACAAAGAACTGCCATGCAGAAAAGAGTGGCATCTCGAATGACTATGCATGTGTTGTCTGTAACTTTTTTTTATAAAAATTATTGTGTTTTTTCATAGTGAAGAGAGTTGATTGAAATTGCACATATTATCCCTGGAGTTCCATGGTTTTAGGGTCAACAAGAGATCAATCATTGTTTTGCTCATTTATTTTAGAGTTGCATCAGTAGCACCAAGCACAGTAGTTAGTTTCCATTTGCTTGAAAAGGTTCTTTTGTGAAGGAAAGGGTATTCTGGCACATACACCTCATATCTTCTGGTGTATATGCCAAGATGGTGTCATGCATTTTGAAGGGTTGAGTTTAGAAAGACACAGTGGTGCTTTTGAACTTTTTTTAATCAATAGATTCTCTATTTCTTTTTTATGTTTTATGGGGGTAGCTTTTCTTTTCTTTTTTTTAAATTTTTTGCTTTTTCTCCTTTATGCTATCCCGACAGTAGGGGCATGTCTTTAAAAGTTTTAATAAACTATTGATATATAAAAAAAATTATTTGAATGGAAGTACTTTTTTGCTTCTTCTTGAATCTTGATCTTATTGTTCCTCTTTTTGTTTCCTTTGGAGTTAAAAATAATCATTTCAAGATTGTGATCTGGTTTGCAGAGTCTTCTTATTATTTGTTAATAAGATGAAATTAAATTAGGCAAACTGCACCAATGATTTGCAGGTCTGTGCCCCCTCATGCCATGACTGTTCCACCCTGCGTGCTTGGTGGGAAGAAGATGAAAGAAGACAAAGATTTTTCAAGAGTGTGGGCTGTAATGATCTGCCACCCAGTCGTTGTGTTCCAGATATTGCACATTTCATATTAAGGCAACATGTGGAAGCTCCATCAATGTGGGCAATTTTCCCTATGCAGGTATCAGTTCATTCTCAAATATTTCAGGCTTCTCATGAAGTGCATCAAATAAGCTAGAGCCTATTCCAATTCTCAAGTTGATTTTTATATTGGCACTAATTAATCTACTATGTAATCAATGATAAAATTCAGTCCTTTTATTTGATTAACAGGATTTGTTAGCATTGAAAGAAGAATATATGACACGACCTGCAGCAGAGGAGACGATCAATGATCCTACCAATCCAAAGCACTATTGGAGATATCGTATGTAGTAATGTGTTACTTTTGTATGCTCATGTAGAGTGTATTTGTACATTAGCTCAAAAGGTACATGCACAACATTATGGGTCCTTAGATTTTGCTGTATGCCCTCAGGAGAGGGGGGGTGGCGTGGGTTGGGTTTTAGACATGCTAAAGGTGCCTTTCTTCTTGATACATGGTGTCCACTTAGTACCTTGGTGTACTAATCCCTCAACTAGCCCTTTTTAAAATGGATATGATCTGATAGCACGGAGCTGGGAGGAGGTGTCCTTGTTGTAACCCGTGCTCTCTTTTAAGAGTTGGGTATAGCAGCTCTACCAATAGTTGATTTTCAGGAAAATAAAAAACTCAGTTACAGTGAGGCACAATTTTCTGTTCTAAAAGAAACAAAAATTAAGACCTAACTTGATGGAGAATAACTAATTGAATGTAGTGAACTAACTCATTGAACCCTCAACTCTGTCATATATTTCCATGGTGTATAAACTGTGGTCTATGATTTATGGATTGCTGTGAATTAGCTGGGTTATCGCTGAGTCAATACTAGAAGAGATTTGAGCTTGGGAAGGATTGAGTAAGGGGGGGGGAATTGTGAGCCCATTCTATTCACTATTTTTTGAGTAGTTTGGAAAGAGAGAAATTGTAGAAATTTTAAGGGGGTGGAAGAGAAGATTACTGAAATTAGAGGCAGATGGTTTCATTAGTTGGACTCATTAGTTTTTGGTTTTCCTATTTATGACAGAATTTTGGGAATTTTATTGACGTACTTATTGACATACAAATATTTTTGTACTTAAGTGGCCCCTTTGGTGCTTATGATTTAATCTATTTTTTTATATATTTTTAAACCCAACTAGATACGCGTCAGATGTTTTCACTTCCTGCATGCCTGGTAATATCATACTAGCAAGAATATATCAACAGTCTGGATCATATATCAAGTCTTCTGTGGCTTGGTTCTCTTATCAGTTCAATATACTCCTGTCTTAAACTGCTCTAGCTGTTTGTTTGTTTGTTGGTTTGTTTTTCAAGGATTATAAATCTTGATTTCGTGACTTTATACTTAGGTGTGCATGTTACCTTGGAGTCTCTGATGAAGGATAACGATCTGAAAACAGTAATCAAAGATCTCGTAGCTGGTAGTGGAAGATCGGTTCCTACTAACAGACTAGAAAAGCAGGCAGTTCAAGAAACATCAGCTCGAATTGCAGATTTACGACTTGCAAATGGTCAGAAAAATATTCTGTAATAGCAGAACTACGTTTCTTGCGAACCTGCTCAACAATCAGATGCAACCTGATCGAACTTGATAGGGATCGAGCACTGAATCACACGAGCTGGTATATTAGAATCTGCTGTCTTTTTATCTCATATTCCCAATAAAGAGAAACAATCTCTCAATAAGACCCTTTCTGATCTCATGCATCTTGCTGCTGTTGTCTTTATAAAGTCATAATTTGAAGGAATAACAAAATTATAGGCAATCTTTTTGTAGTTTGTCTTTTAATTCTGTTAGTCAGAATTTAAGAATGAACAAAATATAATAATGCCTTTGTATATTTTTTCTGATTTTCAAACAGAACACATAAATTGGGTTAATTGAAACTAAAATAGCAAATGCAGCCAATAATAATCCAATTCTTTCTGCTTAATTAGCTTAGAAAAAGAAAAACTAAGCAAATAACAATAAGAACACTATCGAGCATAAACTTCAAAATGCTCCACCATTTTCACCGAACCTGCAACGTGATCGTAAGTTCAGCTCGTCGTGACTGATCTGGTCCGGCGCCTGGCCATGCTCAATTTAGTCAAACATATACATATCAAGCACAAACACAAACTTTTTCCACTCCTGTTCTATTCAGTAATTACCCCTTCCCACTGTTTCAAACCCTACAATTTAATCTCTTTCTTTTTATTATAATTTAATTCATAACGTTTAACAAAACTCCATAAACAAAATAGATCTCTTCCTTTGGACAAACCCAAGTAGAAAAACCATAAACTTTACAAACTAAAAGTTTAGTAGTTCAACCTTTTTTAAAGGGTGTGGAGTTTTAACTATGAATTATACGCCTTTTTGTTATATGAGTAGTTATTCATATCAGCTTTATCGGCTTGCTATGAAACTTGAAATACCAAACATTCTATCTTAATCCAAACTACACTAATTTTAGATGGCTGACTTCTTTTGAAACTCAGTTAAGATAACACACACACACACATATATATATATACACACAGACACACACACACACACACACACACGGAATAGATAATTATTGTGGTGTCAACCAGCATATAACTATATCTGTTTATATTTTTCCATTTATCATATGCAAATATTTTCTCACCCAAAAAAAAACCATCCAGTCTATTTTTTTTTAATGTGTCTATAATTATTATTTTTAATTAAAACAGAAAATACCTGCTTAATTTGGAAATTGTTAGAGGACGTCGAGGTGTTCGTTCGAGAGAGAGAGAGGAAAAGAAACAACTGTATAGGATTGGTAATTAGGTAAAAAAATTTCATTAGGGGAGGAAGCTTTTTTTAGAGGAAGAGACATGTGATCGAGAAAAGAAAAGAAAAAGAAAGAACACGAAGAAGAAGAAGAAGAAGAAGAAAGAAAACGAAAGAGAAAACACCAAACACCCGCAGGTTTTTTAATTTCATTTTTCTCATTTGTTCTTGTTCTTTTTTTTGTTTTTGTCTATTTTCTGAGTTTTTTTTTTTTCTTTTTTGAATTTTTGGTCGTAGAAAATTTTTATCATGTGGGTGTTTGGCGATGCATGAAAAATAAGGATCCTTGTAAAAGGATTCTGAAAGAGAAGATGAGCAAAAAGAAGAACAATCAGGTTTATTGTGCTTCCTCTCAAGAAATGGCTATGTCCCCTCCAATTCCCAAATATCAACCTAAGAGGCTTTACAGACTTTGGAAGGGTAACAATGTAATTTCCTCTTCGTCTTCCTCTTCCTCTTCCTCTTCTTCCCTTTCGTAATTCCTTCGTTTATATTACTCTCTAAGTTTTTCTAGATTTAATTTGATTCGACATATATATATATATATATATCTATGTGATCAAACCCTTTTCTAAATTATATATACACACCTATATTTGTATCTTCTATCGTGTTAGCATGAACAAGATTGATTCTTTTATTTATTGAATTCTTTCTTTATGTTAGGCATGTAATCACGTATGAACAAATGGTGGAGAAATATTTTCTGTGAATCAAATTAATTAAAAGGGTTTTCAATTTAATTAATACTAAATATACCCAAATGGATAACAAATATATATATATATTATATTTTATTAATATTGTATAGGTGTAATGAATATACATTGAAATAGTTTGTGGGTGGCGGTGAAAAAATTTACAGAAATTTTGTTGCGGCGGAAGACTGATATTCGGGCCCGATGCGACGTCGCTTTTCTTGACAACATTTCTAATCGGATGTCCCGCATTAACATTCTGCACCAACATGTTGTTGACGCTTCCAAAAAGTGATCCTCTTTTTCACTATCCTGTGCTCTTCGGAGGTCTCCTCCTCACTTTTTTGGTCAGTATTTATACGTCTGTACATACATAAACACATACATATATATACATGCATGCTTAAATACATATATTTGTATATATATATCTGCAGGATTTTGGTTTTCTGTTCTTGACATCGTGTAGAGACCCAGGAATTGTACCGAGAAACTTGTACCCACCTGAGTCGGAAGAATTCGACGTGACCAACACGTCCATGGAGTGGGTCAGCAACAAATCATGCAGTTTGAAAATACCTCGTACCAAAGACGTTTTAGTAAACGGTCACACCGTTAAGGTTAAGTTTTGCGACACGTGTCTGTTGTACCGTCCTCCACGTGCCTCCCATTGCTCCATTTGCAACAACTGCGTCCAACGTTTTGACCACCACTGTCCCTGGGTCGGACAATGTATCGGACTTGTAAGCCCCCTTATTCATTTTTATTTATAATTAAGTAGTAATAAATAATAATAATTTTGTGGGTGTGTTTGGTTACAGAGGAATTACCCATTCTTCATCTGTTTTATATCGACGTCAACGATGCTGTGCGTATACGTGTTTGTGTTTTCGTGGATAAACATAATCCGGATACCGGGAGCTGTTTGGAGCACCATGTCCCGGGATATCGTCTCCGTCATTCTCATTGTTTACTGCTTCATTGCTGTCTGGTTCGTTGGCGGCCTCACCCTCTTCCATTTTTATCTCATTTGCACCAACCAGGTCACTCTACTCCTTTCTTTATAATAATAATCGAATTTACGTACGTAATAAAATACCATATTACGTTAATTAATTAATATTTATTTCAATAATTCTTTGTAATACATTATAAATTCTTATTTAAAATTGTATCCTGTTTGTATTATTAACAGAATTAGATGAATTTGTGCATGAATTACAGACAACTTACGAGAATTTCCGATATCGGTACGACAAGAAGGAGAACCCGTACAGCAGAGGCTTAATAAACAACTTCAAAGAGCTCTTCTTCTTCAAGATTCCACCATCGCTGATTCATCCAAGACAATGGGTTTCAGAAGAGGAAGAAATGATGATGGCCGGCGGGTCCTCCCGAGCAACTTCGAAGCTCGACAGAGGGTTCGGATCCAAAGAGTCAATGGTCTTCTCCGACATGGAAATGGGTCACAGCATTGCTAGGGTTACAGTCAAAGACGGAACAGTAATGCAGTTGCCAAGTATACTTAAGAACTTGGATTACAGTGGAGTTGGCGATGAAGGAAGCTTGAAGGGATCAAAAGATTTCGACCATGATGGTCAACATCATGTCAGCCAACGGGAGCAAAGCGGTGATGATCATCAAGATCGCGCACCAGTTGATAATTTTTTCTTGGCTGATTCCGCTCAACAACAAGTACAACAACAGTATTCACAGGTGTTCATGAACCCTAACATTAACGTTGTTGGATGTAAAAGTTCTATAGATCAAAAGATAAGGACCTAGCTAGTTTGCTAGTATTTAATATTGATTTGCTTCTACTGCTGTTGGATCTACACTTATATATAAATATCCTTTTTCAACCATTCAAAAAAGATAAATGTTCATTCTTCTGTTTTTTCCTCCCTAATTTTGCTAATTCTTGTATAAATTATTGTGTATATAACTACGCTTGAATTCCTAGATCGTAATTTTTATTTTATATTATCATTTTTTATTATTTTTTTAATAATTTAAAATATAAATTTATCGATCATTCTTCTATAAATTTTAAAATATATATATTTTTTATAAAAATATATATTCGATCAATAAGGTAATCGAAAAAAAACCCAAATTTATAATTTTTTATAGATGAAAAACTTAATGATTATTCAATTAAGCATCGGTTGGTAATTTAAAATAATTTTTTTTCTAAATTTATTGGTTAATTTAGTAATTTTGTAGTTTGATTATATGGATGCTATACACCTAATTTCCAATTATATAATACACAAAACTATTATTTTTTACCCTTTTTTTTTGTTCATTTAGGTTAATAAAAAATAATACTTTAAATAATAATAATAATAAGCCTATCTGTAAATTTGAACATTGACGCGTTTTGTCAACAAACTTATTTTTCGAGCTTAAATTTGTTTCTCTAATCGTATTTTTTACTCGAGATGTAAGAAAAAGATAGATAAGTTTATCTTTTTATAATTATTATCTTATCGAAATTTTATTACCTCTGGTGAAATTAATTTCAAAATCAAATACCAAAATTTATCACGCCACATCATCAAATATCGGTGACTATTGAGTGTAATCTTTTTCATTAATGACTAAGTGTGTTCTTAGTAATTTCATAATTAATATATACGTACATACAATCATAGCATATTAAAAGTAACACTTAAAATAATGTTACACATAAAAAAAAAATAGTATGATATAAAATATAATCTTTTATCATTTAGGTAGCATTGGCTACAATTAATTGGTAATAATGAATCTCAAAAACTTGTCACCCACCATCAACCTCACCACTCAATTTATTGTCAACATAAAACTTTTAATTTATTTAGGAGGTAGGTGTAAATTTAATTCCATGTTAAATATAAAATAAAATTGTTATTATTAAATATATATTAAAAATAAATATTTTTAAATAAAAAATTCATATATTTTGTTAATAAATTAGATAATACTTATAATAATATAATTTTTTTTTTTAGTAAAAATAGATCTTATATAAATTTTAAATAATAAATTATATTCTCATATAAAATATAAAGTCAACAAAGAATAATTTGATAAGATTTTATATTTATTAAAGTTAAATCCAATTCTTCTTATAAAAAAAAGAAATAATTATAAATAATTACTTTCCTTTTTTTTTGAAAAATCATTAATTACTTTTTTATATAATTCAAATTTTATTTTATTGGTAAAAATATTAAAAACAAATTATGCAAAAATTTTGAAATAATATTTTTATGTTCATTTTAAATATAAGATGAATTAAAATTAATGTATTATAAAATGTTAAAATTTAATTATTTTAAAATATTTATATTTGGTCTCATGATAATTTAGAGAACTACAAATGTTATGAAAAGACGTCAAACAAGGTAGAAAGCTAGAAGTCAAGAACAGCGAAGCAAAGAAGAAAATATGGTGGCATATTCGTAAATAAGAGATTTACGAGGCAGTTAATGGGAGCCTCGAAGTCACCGTCTGAAAGTGCCATTGCCGCGCGTAAGTGCAGGGGAAGAAATATTGAAACATTCGCCCGACGCCATTGTTGCCAGCATTTGCGAGATATACAAATTTTGTTTAATTATATATTTCCGGAGAAAGAGAATCAAACGACAGAGAAGATATTGTTGTCTTGTTTGGATTCGTCCCTGCAAACAAAACTCTTTCTTCTCAGCTCTGTTGTGCGAGGTAGAGAGAGAGGGCAGCTGGTTCTGATCCAGAGACCTCTCTCTCTCTCTTCATTTTTCTCTCTGTCTATCTCTAGCTATCTTTCTCTCTGTTTGTAACTCGCTTATTCGTATTGGAACAGCCAGAAAAAGCGAATAGGGTTTCTATCACTATCAGTTTGTGATTTGGGTTTTGATCACATACGATTTTTTATTAGTGGGTAGGAATCCAAATTAGATTCTTTCTTTCTTTCTTTCTTTCTTCTTCGCATTGTTATGGCACAGAATAACAATAAACCCAAGAGGCTCTACCAAACTTGGAGAGGCAACAACGTGAGTTTTCTCTCACTCTATCTGTCAAGCCATTGATTTTTATAGTTTATGGATTTTGGTCATTGCCTTGATCATATACGGGCCTGAGTATAAGCAATCTTCTTCAAAATGTATTTTGGATTGAAGTTCTGTTCTTCCTCATTTTTTTTTTCCATCCTCGATCATGGTTCTCTGTCTCTCCTTTTCTTAATCTGGGTTACTGCTATTAATTTTCTAGTTTTGGTTAAATCAAGAGGAGTTGTTTGCTTTGTTGGTAACTTTTCCTGAGCCGTGAAGTTGTGTGGACTTAATGCTTTTGTGCTTTATTTCCGTTCTGATCTCAGTGATCTCTGTTGGACTCCTCTGTAATTCTTGACTGCCAAACACGGCACAAGACTCCAAAATCCAAAACCCACTGTTTTGTTTATGGTTCAGGTCATACACCTTCACCTATTAAAAAAGAATAACGTCCAGCAGATTACCCAAGTTAGTTTTTCTATTGTCCAGTTCACCTTTGTCTTGATTTTTAAGATATTCCAAAAATTTGCTTTCTATAATTCACTGGAAATTCATAAGTTTACAGCTGTTTTATGGACAACCATATTTGAGTAAGTAGCATGATTAACTATTGAATTTTCTTTTTAGAGATGATAGGGGTGAAATACAATTGCCCCCAATAAGATTTTATGGACAGCTTTCCGTGTGTTGTAGTTTTAGTCTCTTGTTTTCATGTGAATCAGATTGATTAGGGTTTTGAGTTGTAACATTGTGTTGGAACAGATTAATTGCAACAAATTTAAGCAGAAAACTGGTTGGTTTTGGAGCATATTGATTAGTCTGGTGGATTCATTATATTTTTCTTCCAATAGAAAATACTTTTCTTGTAGCTTTTGTTGTTTGCTTATCTCTCAAGTTGTTTGCATTGCTAAAGTTCAAGAACTTGCTTATTGTTTAATTACATACACCAGCTGCTTGTAATATATATATTTCGTAAAACTCTGCTACTACTATAACATGCTTGCATTGATTGAGTTTTACTGTCTCTTTTGTTGGTTTATCAGAGATTTTTCTGTGGTGGAAGATTGATATTTGGCCCTGATGTGGCATCATTGTTTCTATCGGTATTTCTGATTGCTGGCCCCGCCATTACTTTCTGTATAAATATGTACACTAAGATCAAAGGTGATACCAGCCATGCTGATGATTCTTATCCAATTTTGGTTGTGGCCGTAGCACTCACTATATTAGTAAGTATTTTTGTCTTCACTTTGGGCTTTAGCAGTTATAACAGTTGTAAAAGTTTTGCCAGCACAAAATGGTGGGACTAGTCAAGAAAATAAAGAACCATAACATCATTGAATAATTTTTTCATCATAATTTAACTGGAGAAAATTTCCCTTTTTTCCCTATCCACTGTATCCCGTTCTACGATGCAAATGAAAGAAACGTCTCTATAAGGTGAATACTTTTTGTTTCATTTGAGAAGAAAAATAGAAATATTACAAATGAGGCACCAAGGGGTGCCACCAATGGACAAAAGGAATGGGATTACCTATTAATCAAAATGTCAAGAAAGTCCCTAGATATTCCATATCATCGAGAGATATCCCTTGAACAGAAAATGAGGGGTCAGAAAGCAGTGGTGACTTACCCTTGAATCTTCTATGGGAAAATTTATTGTGCACTGATTTCCCTCTGCTACTTCTTAACCTAAATGTAGATAGTTTGTGAATTAGCTTGGACCATATAGATTGTTGGACATGCAGGTAAATGAAATATGTCTTTTACTTTGTAAATTCCTACTGAGAAATATTTACCTTTTCTTTCAGTAAAATTGACTTTTTACCCTTCATGTACAAGGTCATTCTCAACTTATTTTGAAAAAGAAAAGGGGTGGGGGTTGGGGGGAAGGTGGGAGGGAGGGAGTAGAAAAGGGAAAATAATCCTTCCACTTACAATGTTTCTTATTGATTCTATTCCATTTCTGTCCTAGTTCTGCTTTCACTTTTAATTTGTGTTCTTATTTTTTCTGAATGCAACTATTGTTTCGAGAATGTTAACCTTGATAGCATAATTCAAGTTCTTTAATTTCTTTTGCCTCTGGCCGTATAGTGAATGGTTTCTTCAATTGAGCTTCTTTTCTGATTAGTAACACGATTGTTACAGCTGGGATGAGCAATGTTTAAGCTGGCATGCGAGTTTTGCATATGAATTGTAAAATTGAAACCAAGTTGAATTTGGTGCAGGACTTAACATTTCTCTTTATAACCTCCGGTAGAGATCCAGGAATAGTTCCTAGAAATTCAAGTCCTCCTGAGTCAGATGAAGTATTGGATATGACTACCCCATCTATGGAGTGGGTCCATGGCAGAACTCCCCACATGAAACTACCCCGGACCAAAGATGTGATTGTAAATGGCCATGCAGTGAAAGTCAAGTACTGTGACACTTGTTTGCTTTACCGCCTGCCCCGTTCTTCTCATTGTTCAATCTGTAACAACTGTGTTCAGCGATTTGATCATCACTGCCCATGGGTTGGTCAGTGTATTGGAATAGTAAGTTTCCTTCATAGGAAAAGTAAGCCATACATCACTATTACTTTCACTAACAAGTTAAAATAAGATATATGCATGTAGAAAAGTAGATCTTGACTGAATGAAGCTTTTATGCACATACGAGGTTGTGTAGGATGTGCCCATGAACAATAAATAAATGGTTTAAGTTATTCCTTTTGTATTTTGTCTCTATTTGTTCTTATCTGATCTTGATGAGATATTGGGTCTAATCTCTTTACTCTTTTATTTTTAAAAAATTTTGATGACTGCTTACATTTCTGACTTTGTAATGCTCTGCACAGCCTTTATATTGGGTCTAATCTCTTTACTCCTTTCTGACGTGGTAATTTGAGTGGCATAAGTTGCAAGCTTGTATAGTAGAATCATTTGTATAATATGAACTGGAAATCGCATTATTCCAACTTTATCTTTTATCTGCTTTTCTAATTGCTCTTGACCTTGTTTGCAACTAACCATGTTCCCCTACTTTGATTTGGTTGCAGCGCAACTACCGGTTCTTCTTCATGTTTATATCGATATCAACTCTGTTGTGTGTATATGTCTTTGTCTTTTCCTGGATCAACATCATTGAAAAAAAGAAAAGTAAACACTTCAGTATTTGGAGGGCCATGTCAGAAGATATCCCCTCAGATTTTCTTATAGTTTACTGCTTCATAGCTGTGTGGTTTGTCGGTGGGCTGACGGTATTTCATTTCTATCTGATTTGCACAAACCAGGTGACTCTCTCACTTCTGAACAAATCCTAGTAGTCTTTTTTTTCAGCAAGCTTCTTGTTTTGTTTTATTAAGAGATAACCTCTATTACAATTGGGGCCACCTAAGAACACTTCAATTTACTATTGGATCTTCAAATGCTTATGTGCATCTATCTTTCATGCAAAGATACCTGTCATTCTTGTAGTATCAGCATTTGCCATATTGCAGACGTTATTAGAATCATCCAACATATTATTAGAGTCTTTAAATTTTTATGTATTGATGGTCGTGACAGATATTTACTGCTCTCGTATTCCAATATTCTGAATGTTGATGACTTTATTAAATTTTTTATTGATATAAGAAGTCTATCCTTAGTTTGTCCTTTATAAAGGTAAATGAAGTTTTACGAATTAATTCCTTTTGAACGGCGAGTCTTTATAAAGGTAAATTAAAATTTGAGTGGCAAGTCTTTTGAATTTTAAATCCAAAAATAGCATTTGCATTTAAATAATGAATTTTTAAAACGAATTAGTGATAAATTCCATATTTATTAGCCTTTTAGGTAGATATAAGGAATAAGGGAGCAAAATACCCATATTTAGAAATTAACTATTTGGCCATTTATACTATGATGGGGTAAGTAATCAGTGTTTACATGAGGAAGTCTAACATGTAAGCAAGATATTGTAAGAGAAACAGAAAAGATCACTTAAGGATCATGCAATCACGCCTAGGATAGAGTGAATTCACATTCTCAAAGGATTGAACGATATACCAGTCTATCCTTGACTTACACTACTTGTCTGTGTCTTATGCTTATTTTCTGTTGGCCATTGTGTTGGTGCTTTTGAAACAAAGAATTGCAGCTCAGTGTTCATCATTTTGTTTCTTCAATTCAATAAACTAAATTCCCTAATTATAGTATTTCGCTCCTTATTTTGCTGCAGACTACCTATGAAAACTTTCGTTACCAATATGATAAGAAAGAGAATCCGTATAACAGAGGGACTATAGGGAATATCAGTGAAGTTTTTTTCTCGAGAATTCCATCATCATTGAATAAGTTCAGATCATTCATGGAGGAAGAGGGAAAAACAGTAGTCAGAAATGAACCTCTAAATCTCGAGGAGGGTGGAGTAAGCTCAAAGGAAAAGATTGACATTGAGATGGGAAGTAAGCTTATGGAGCACAGTGGATATTCGCTTCCTGAAATTTTGCGAAATTTGGATTATGATGATTTGGAAGATGGTTTGAAGATGAAGGGGGAAGAGGAAACACATCCATTTGATTCGTTTTTGACTGTTGTGCAAGACGAGGAAAAATCTTTGGAATTTCCCTTTATTAGAGATCAGGCAACAAGTTCTATACAATGCTCGGAAGCTGGAGATGATGTTGGAGCATCTGCACGAAGCTCTGCTGGTAAAGATGGCCCCAGAGAATCTATTGCAAAGGATACTATTGCAAGCGGAGAACTTGACGATCGGCTTAACTCTTGTCAACCTATGTCGCCAATTCATGTATAGAAGGTACTTGGCCTGCTGTCTTTCTCTCTAATTTCTCTTCTCGCGATTCTTATAATACTCTGTCTACTAGAAATAGTCACAGATTAGTACCTTTACTGCTGATTGATGAGCAGCTGTATGACAAAATAGATGGATAGGAAAATGAATAAACATTGTTTAAATATATTCACAATTAATACAACTTTTTAGGCTTTTAGCATATGCATATAAAAGGTCTCAAGCATATATAGGAGCAGCATTAGGGTCAAAAAGAACATGCTCCAATATTTTGCTCTTTTGGCTTTGAAGGTTCATGGACACTTTGAAGCAAGCATGGAAGATATAAAACTTTCCTTTTTCTTTTCTTCTGCAACTGCATTAAGGTATAAACATTTTTGGAGTGCGGTTTTCGTGGAGCCTGGGAAGATGTCTGCCCGGAAATCAAGGAATTCCGCGGAGATGCTCTTCGGCTATCTTCACTGTCTCATGTTTGGAGTTCATGTTTGTTTGTAAGTTGCATATGTACAAGTATATGCTGAAAATTATGTAAGGATTGTCTATAAGGATGAAGATACCTAGATTACCCACTCTTCCCCAAAGAAAAAGAAAATTTTAGTTTTTGAATGGGAAAAAAAAAAAAAAAATGAAGTGAAAGCAATGACTTGGTTGTGTAATTCTAGCTGTGTTTTTTTTTTTGGAATATTCATTTTTTTTTATAAATTTTTCATAATATTTGTTGATTCAGAGTTGTAAATGTTTGTCTGTACACACACACGTATACATACATACATACATATATATATATATTTGCAATATATTTGCCAGGTGAAGTAAACTTACAGGTTTCTTGTCATAGCTTCACCACTTTCAATTATATACATTAGGCTTAAAATGGTTTCCTTCAGAAACTAAATCTGAAAGTATTCATGTACTTTTATATTTAGACTAAGCTGTATTTATACACTTTTAGTTATATAAATATATACACTGTGCTTATACTAATTACATTTTTTAATACGTAGCTGTAAATTACATCATATTTTTCTGAGATATTATTTATTAATTTTATTCTCGTATGTGTACTTTTAAATTTTAATATATTTTCTATAAAATTTTGAGCTCGTAGCAGCCAGTAAAAAAATAATTTTCAATTAATTAATTAATTACATAAAAATAAAAATAAAAATCTTTATTCTAAAATCAAGGGGCGTTCACGTCACAAAAGCCGCACCACAACTTCTCATCCCACTTGGCATTATCGCAAGTCTCGATCAGACAATAACGTAATCATGATCAACCGATGATAAGCTGCCACGTGTCAGTTTTCCACTCAGACTGGTAGATTTCATTGGATGAAATTCAATCAACTGTCAACCAATTAAATTTCCCGCATCTTATCGTTCCCTCGGTTGCTCCCCTTCAAAAGACACTCCCAACTCAGAGCTTTCTTGCTCGAACAATGGCGGCAGAGATGGCCCTCGTAAAACCCATTTCCAAATTCAACACTAACCCCAGATTCGCCAACCCGAGAAGATGTTCAAACCCCAAGTTCACCACCATCAAACTATCGGCCGCCCAGCAACCGCAAGCGGCCGTTTCCACCGACAAGCCGAGCAAGAAAGCGGCAAAGACTGCAATCAAGGAAACCCTATTGACGCCGAGGTTTTACACCACGGACTTCGAAGAAATGGAGACCCTCTTCAACACTGAGATCAATAAGAACCTGAACCAGTCAGAGTTTGAGGCGCTGCTGCAGGAGTTCAAGACGGATTATAACCAGACCCATTTCGTGAGGAACAAGGAGTTCAAAGAGGCTGCTGATAAAATGCAAGGGCCTCTCAGGCAGATCTTCGTTGAGTTCTTGGAGAGGTCCTGCACTGCCGAGTTCTCTGGTTTCCTTCTATACAAGGAGCTTGGAAGGAGGCTCAAGGTATAAATAACTGGAATTCTGAAATTTCTAATTTCTGGGTTGCTTTCTTTTTTCATTGAATATTAATAATAATGCGTATTATTTTGTTTTAGTTTGGTAGCTGCAGGTTTTTTTGTATTCTTGCTTGTTGATCATTTTTAGTCATTTTACTAAAGTTTTCACTTAGAATTCTAATCCTATCAAATAATAACAGCTTACTAGGGTCTGAAACAATAAGAGGTTAATCCAAATACCTCTTAGAGTTAAGAATTCTTCTTAATTTTAGCTTCTGTTTTTATTAGCTTCTTTAAATTATGTACTTTTTCTGGGAATGTTTTATTGTTAAATTTGCTGTTTTGTTTTTTTGTCAAAAGAAAAAAAATTCACTGTTTTGTGGGTTGTTGTCACAGAAAACCAACCCAGTAGTGGCAGAGATTTTCTCTCTAATGTCAAGGGATGAAGCCAGGCATGCTGGGTATGTTATAGCTCACAAATTCCTAATTCTTTGGTATAGACTATAGATTAGTGCTGCTGTGCAGGCCAAAATAATGACCTGGTCTCAATTTGAGCAGGTTTCTGAACAAGGGTTTATCTGATTTTAACTTGGCATTGGACTTGGGATTCCTTACAAAAGCTAGAAAATACACTTTCTTCAAGCCAAAGTTCATTTTCTATGCCACATATCTATCTGAGAAAATTGGATATTGGAGATACATCACCATCTACAGACATCTCAAGGAAAATCCTGAATACCAATGCTATCCCATTTTCAAGTACTTTGAGAACTGGTGCCAGGATGAGAACCGCCATGGCGATTTTTTCTCTGCCCTGCTGAAGGCACAACCACAGTTTCTAAATGATTGGAAGGCGAAGCTCTGGTCCCGATTTTTCTGCCTCTCGGTAATTTTTCAATACTAACCTTTGACTAACTCTTGTTAATATGGCATCAAGATTTGAGATCTTGAATTCATGCCTTCTCTCCAGCGTATTTATTTTGTTTATTTGTACTTATAGTTTAATACGGTATCAAAGCTTGAGATCTCAATTCCAAGCCTTTTCTTTTGCATATTTATTTTATTAATCCGTCTGTTACTACTTTGTAGTCCATAATTGATTTATGGGTCCTGTATGTATCTGTACTTGTAGCCTATAGATGAGTTTTGTTCCCATGAAACCACACTTGCAAATTAACAATGTGTTAATATGCGGTATAAAAAATAAATTGACTCTTTTCTATTGACTTGAACTTGTGGGCAACTTTGTAGATCATAAACTTTTATTTCCCAAATGCTGAGTTGCAGTGGGCTTAAGACACATAAAAGAACAATGATCAAACTGTACATAAATCTTTTTTAGTTTTCTCATAAATTTATATAATTTTCTGCAGGTATACGTGACAATGTACCTTAATGACTGTCAGCGAACTGCTTTCTATGAGGGCATTGGGCTTGACACCAAGGAATTCGACATGCATGTCATCATTGAGGTGAATTTCTGGCTCCATGTTGTTTAGCATTCTGCATAGATTTAACCACAGGCATAATAGGCATTTTGTTGGGTATAAAATGGGATGGCTTAATGGTAGTGAACCACAGCCAGGATTTTCCCAAATGATACCAAAAGAAGAGAGGTTGTACAAGAAATGGTAGAAATACAAAGGTTTTATTAAATATTAAGCTGCTAATCTTTCTATCCATGCAGACAAATCGAACAACAGCCAGGATTTTCCCAGCTGTTTTAGATGTTGAGAATCCAGAGTTCAAGAGGAAGTTGGATCGGATGGTTGAGATTAATGAGAAGCTGGTTGCTGTTGGGGAAAGTGAGGACATTCCCTTTGTGAAAAACCTAAAGAGGATTCCATTAATTGCAGCTTTAGCTTCTGAAATCTTGGCTGCTTATCTAATGCCACCGGTTGAGTCAGGATCTGTTGATTTCGCTGAGTTTGAACCTCAACTTGTCTACTGATAACTCTGTGTAAGTTACCTGTTTATTTTGAGCTTTGATTTCAAGCTAATCACAAGAGTTGAGGATAAAAAACTGAAGAGAATTTTCTTGTAGAGTTCATCTTGTTTTCTATGTAACAACAGAACCCATGGTCTTATGGCAGCTTGATGATTCAATCTCCTTGTTATAATATACGTCTATATATTTGTTGCCAAAATACGTCTATATATTTGTTAATGTACATATATACGCACACATCCACACAGAGAGATGGAAGGAAAAAACAGTGAGAAAATATGAGAAATATACAAATTCAAAGAAGTTTACACCAGAGGATGCATCGTCCTCTTGTATTTATTCATCCGTTGGCTTTGTTAAATATAAATTAAAATAACTACATCTAATGATAAGCATATACAAAGACTAATTTCCCAAGGATACCATAATCAAATCCCATAAACAAAGAATGAATTCCTCTGAACTCCTGTTCTTGCCTTCTCCAGAGCTCACACTTAGGATTCGAAGAAACAGATTCTAAGAAGCATCATATTTTTTCCCCATTATTCTGATTTAGCCTTAAGCTTTGCTTTGTCTTCTGTTAGAGACTTAGTTACCAACTTAAATGTCCAAACTGCCAGCAGTGTTGCCTCTACTGGAGCAAGCCAGTATACGAATATATGCTCCTTCGTTATATGATCCCCGCGAGCAAACGCCCATCCCATCACCTACATGTTTTGCAAACACTTGGTCTGATAATAGACTTCAAATATTTCACAGCAAAACCAAACACAAACAAGGATACATGTAAGTTCTGGAGTGATCAATGACTTTCAATACTTACAGATGCTGGGTTCATGCATCCACCGGTGAGATCAGAGCCAAGAATATGGAGAGCCAACTTTGAGACACTTGAGATCCAAGTCTTCATGAAAAAACTTCCAGGGATTTTCGCTGCAAGCCCCAATGATATCATAACAATTGCAAATGTCAGGAACCCTTCTGTTAATGCACCTTGATGAATGTCGACTTTCAAACGAGGTCCAAGCCCTGCTTCAGGGATGGTCTCAAGAATGAACCTAACCCCAACAATAGATCCAATTACCTAAGAATAAAAAGGAAGAGAGAATATGAATATTCATCTTCATTACATACTTTGGAACAACTAACATGAAAAGAAAGGCAGATATTCTGAGAAAACGATTTTATTGGAGCAGAACATATGTCTCAATATACTTGGTACCTCGATCACCCATCATGAGAACCAAAAATCACATTAATACAAGGGACTGAGCTTGTCAAGCAGCTAAACAGTTTTCATTCCTCGTAATTGACAAGCATTAGAAGGAAAATTTCTTATGTACTATCTATAAATTTGTCCAAGAGTGTAAGATCAAATAGCCAGAGTCCTGTAGGAAAACCAATCAAACCCGTGAGCTTAAATAGAACAGGGTAGGAAAACAGGACTTCTGTAGGGGAACCTAAATAAAACCAGTGGTGTGTTTATACCCAATGATGGTTTTGCCTCTTCTAACCCTGCCACCCTCTGTCAGCGGAAATAATTTTATCTTATAATGAAATAAGCAGAAACAGAAATTATCATAAGGAAAGCTGATTTAACAAATACTACAACAACTAACCATAAACTAAAGTAAAGATAGTGAAAATCAATAAGAAAAGGAAAATCCTCAAATAACAAACAACTAAATAACAAGAAGCAAATTTAATGAGTTTATATTGTTGCAAGGTCACAGCAATTTTGCAGGGCAATACGCATACTTGTCATCCTAACAAATAACTGAGTAAAGATATTAGTTCTCTGTTAGTTTTTGGGTCTGTGGGGGATTTGTCCAGAATTAGAGATAAATGAGTACATACTTTTAGAGTTCTAATGCTGGGCCACGATTTCTATGGGTGAGATAATTTTGGGTAATTTATTGATGTACTAACCGATCTGTAAATATTTTTGTATATGGGTGGCACTTTCTTGGTGCCATATGCATAATCCACGCACTATTTTTGTCTCAAAAAAACAAAATGGAAACTATTTTGAATGAAAATATAGCATAGTTTTAGTATTATTTTCCAAATTCTGAAAAAAGACAGAAATATAACGAGTTTAAGAAATACTAACCTGAACAGGAATTCTACAACCAAGAGAGAAGAGAAAGCTACTGAAATCCCCGGAAACCGCAGGAGCTAAGACAGTCAAAGGATTGTAAGATGCTCCTTTGCCTACTTTGCCCAAAAACGCAAAGAAGAACATGTTGACGATCGCCATGGCACCCCTGATAATCTCAGCTCTCGGTTCATGCCCCAAGCCCAGAACTCTATGCACGAAGATCTTGATTAAAACACCCGACCATACCCACATGAAGGAGACGATGAAATCGGATATGAGCAAGCGAATTTTAGCCATTGATGCCGCAATTTAGCTTGATTTTCCTATAATGACTTTCTCTCCTCTCCTTCTTCGATTCAAATTTATACCCTTATCTTCTTCCGGTTACCGTCAAAGAACATGTGCCCATATATTTGAAAAACCACGGTGGCATTAAATCGGTACAAAAAAAAAAAAAGGAAATGATTGTTGGTGTCACTCGCATCTCAACATTGACCACCATAAAATTATGTAATTATGGAAAAGAAAATCGATTGTCTAGGCTTTCGAAGAAGACGACGAGAACAGACATGGCTTTTTCCAGGAAGGAGAGGAAGGATGCTATCAATATGCTCTGTTATTTTATTCATTCACGGAAAATTATGCTATAATATCTGCATGCTTTTATTTTTAACATAAAAATTTTTACATATTAAGTAATCAATTAATTATTAAGTATATATATGTTTTATGTAATATACATATTAAGATTTAACACGTCATTTTTATTTTTAAAATGTATTATATTATCTTTAGTAAAATATAATAATAAAATTGATATCACAACACAATTTTTTAAAACAAAAATTTATTTTTAATTAATTGAAAAAATATTAACTAATTATATAATAATTATCTATCAATACGATAAATAAGCATCGGTGCAAGTGTTATCCAAAATGATTGAATATGAAGTATCTTTAGAAAACTTTTTAAGTCTGCCGTTAAATTTCGGGATTCAATTCTAGACAAACGATGAAAACTATTAAGCTGAAGTACGGTAGGAACTAAGGGAATTTTCAATGGAGCGGTAAAATGCGTAGAGATCAAAAAGAACACCAACGACGAAAGTACTTTACTAAACCGACACTGACACTGAGAGACGGAAGCTAAGGGAACAAATGGGGATTAGATATCCCAGTAATTCTAGCAGTAAATGATGGATACCAGGTGCTGTATAAGATGCTTTGACATTTTCATATGGAACATGTAATTAAGAATCATCACATTAGAATCACCATGCCAACATATATATAACCTTGTAAAACAGTTCATAATAGTTGAAGTTTGTTTTGATCACTTCAACTGAGCCAGGCATCCCTAGGTAAACAGGCCTTCTGACCCAAGGTCCATTAACAGAAGCACAATCAAATATTTCTCTCATTTAACATTTATACACACAACGAAATGCTCTTAGCTCCAACTTACCAAGACATTCTACCTCTGCAAATTGATCTAATGGAGTGTTAAGGACTCCATTTTAAGTTGAAATGATCGACAGAATTCCAAATTGTGATGCATTTTAATCCAACCATTATCTCAATCTCTTCAATTGAAGAGAGGATCTGAACAAAGAGTTGCTTTTTAAAATAAAATCACATCAAAGCTAACAGATTTCTAATGCAAATAAAGGGCAATTTGGAGAGAGAGAGAGAGAGGAAGGTCAAATTTATGCATCGTTTTCCCCTAATTCAAGTACCCATTTTCTCCTAATGCAGCCTTTTCCCCCTCTCCTCCACGTTTCCATCAATTAAAGGACAGAAGTACCCACAAACTTCACAATAATACCATTTCAGTTGAATCCGACATATCATAATCTCTTCAAACTTTTCTTTCTAGCATCCATTTTCTTCTTGTCTGCCTGAAGTTTTGCCAACCCGGCTTCTTTCTGCGTTGTTGCAGCTGCTTGTGGCGGCAGTGTAGTTGTAGATCCTGAATTAGTTGTTGGAACTGCCGCAATGGTGGTCTGGTCCTGACTATGTGCGCCTTTGGTGGCTGCAGCTGGAGGGGCTAACACAGATGAAAGGTTAACTGAGGTGTTACTCTGGTCAACATTGGTCTGATCAACATTTAGTGCTGTAGTTGACTCAGAAATTGCTGCTGTCTTAAACTTTGGTTTTGCTTTGGCATGGATTCCAGTGTACAGCCTGCACAGATTATTCAAAGAAGAGAGCTGAGTGGCGTTTGTACGCAATGAAATGCTGAAGTAGAACCACAATCTAGAAAAAGTTCAATAATCCCGAAAAGCATCTGATCAAATAAATGCAAAATAACTGTTCTCCTTAATAGAGTTTACTTTCACATCAGAGTTCAAGACCACATTAACTGAGATAGGATCTAAAATACTGGAAGTGCAACAAACTAATATAACTTAAAGATTAAAAAGCCAAACATACTCTTATTAGATGCATTTCGCAAAATGGAAGTTTACTTGTTTCTTTCCTATTGAACTTTAGAGCTTGAAATCCAAAGGAAACTCCATCCCACCCTCAGCCCCAACCAGAAAAAAAGAAAAAAAAAAAAGAAAAAAAGACTACTGAAGTCGCCAAAGAAAAATATGCCTCAATATAAAACAAAAGCCATACTAGGTGAGAGGTCAACTTTACATACTCCCATGGACTGTGTTCGCATACATCAGAACACTAACCAAAGCAGGTATATGGCTCACCTTGCATGCCTTGCATATTCCTCATAATTTTCAAGCAACATCTTGCCAGCCTGCTCATTCAAAGCTGATTCTGGAAATGGCTCAATCAATAAACACCTGACTACCTGTGATCACAAACCTCAGAATCAAGAAAAAGATAAATCACAGAGTTTTCATTAGTAGAATCAAATGAGACTGATAAACACAAAATTGACAAAAAAAAAAAGGGAAGAAACTTGTATTGAAAACTCTATGGCATCACTGGAACTTACAGTTAGAACATGTCGCAATCCAAGACTGGGATTCCAATCCTTTTTTAGTGTATTGACACAAATCTCACCATTGTTTGCAATGTTTGGATGGAAAATCTTTGTCAGGAAGTAGCCTAAAACAGCCACGTTCAGATTATCGCGTGTGAAGAATGAAAAACAGATTCCATGGAAATGAGTAGCGTACAATTAAAATGTGATGACTGTAATGGATGTTAGTATAACTAGCGTGCAGCTCCTTGGAAAGAATGGGAATCAAACCCATCAAGATACACTTCTTACTCCTACAAAATCCTGGTTTTGAAGTAGAAGATGATAAAATGCATCAACCAACCTTTTGGAGGGGAGTGTGGAAAGTCATGAGGCAGCAACAACTTCATTCGGAAAACACCATTCTCATAAGGGGTCCCAGCTGCATGGCCAAGGTCAATAAACACTACATCAGTTTGAAATTCCATAGCATGTCCCGAACAAAGATTCCAGCAGAAAAAAATTTCTAAACCTGGGCCTTCAATATCAGCATATATATTTGAAAAGTCATCATCATTTACTCCAACTTTAATGCCCTCAGGAGGAGATTCATCGAGATTTTTCAATTCCTTTGCTAGTTGCTTTATGACATTAGGTGGAAGATTTTCATTTGTTGCCTGGGAAAACAAGGACAACAGTAAGTTAGAAAGTCAAAGAATTCCTTCTTGGAAAACAAAAATCACCTGCAACAGGCAAGGAAACAAAAGAAGAAAAAAACAGAGAGAAGAAACAGAAAATAAGATAAAAAGTATTCCAAGTACACTAGCTAAAATGCAACACATTCACCATACAGAGAAGAATTATACATTATTATAGTGCTAGTACATTATTATTTTATCTCATGACAATCTCAAGCCATAGATACCACTAAAGCCAATGTATAACAAATGCAAGATATTTGCTTCAGTTGCACGGCTGACAACTTAAGGCCTTCCTAATCAAGTCCTACGAACTCCCAACCTCAATGGGTATCCTGGCATCATTATAATTTTATTAACAACATCTCGTGTAACGCGTGTCATCCTAGGCCACAGAAAGAAGTACGATGCTCGAAAGAAAAAGGTTATTCAAGTCTGGAGTAAATACACAAGAAAAATGGCATTGAAGATGAACAGTTAGAAAAAGGTTATTTACCATGGCTATGAAAATAAGTATGATGCTTGAAAGAATTCCTTCTACTGATAATAAAGCAGAACCTCAGCCAAGGATGTAGAATATCCCCCAACTGCTGATGTTCAGAGAATTTATTGAGCCAATGCAAAAAGGACCTGAAAAATTAAAAAAAAAAAAAACAATCAAAATTTCATTTTCTGACTTAAGGAAGGAAGTCAGTAATCAGCATATAGACAATACCAACACCAACAAGTGGCTGAACTTATGCAAATAGAAAACATCACACGATTAGAGACCTCTGGCCTCCCATATGAAGCTATATAGATTAAGATAACAGCCTAATGAGCTCTTTCTTGAGTTTAATTGTGTCTGTCTGACGTCATACTAAAAAGGAAGTAAGATTCCCAATTAACAAGAAGAAGAAGGAGGAGGCAAGTCAGGCTCTTAATTGAAGGAGAGCTTGAAGCTATTTCTCCAACATATGCAACATAAAATATATATACAAAAAAGTTCATCAAGCCTTTCAACCAAGCAAAGTAGCAATAAGAAAATAACCTTTGCGTGCCTTCAATAGTTTCATTTCATAGAATATAATCTCGGTTACATAGATTACTCATCTAACTTGCTTACCCCCAATAACAAAATTCCAAAAGGGAAAACTTTCAAAAACCCAGTAATATAAAATAACACAAAAGAGAACTAGTAAACTAAATTACACCATTATAAATGGAAAACACAAGCGTCAATTCTCTAATAGAGATCATAATTCGTGGGACTTTTAAATAACATTTTTCAAGCATTTCTTTCCCTAGTTTCCACAGCCTTCACATAACATCTTCAAATCCATGAAGATCAAGAAGGAAGGTATATATCATCAAAAAATTCCCGAAGAATACAACAAACTTCTTTCGAGTACAGACCCATTTCATCGCCGCAGATTAATTTTCCGGTGGCCTACAGTTAGCTCACTTACCACTGTTTAAAAATTTCCACTGGTGATTATTCAGAAAAAAAAACCCTAATCCACAAAATAAAACTTCGATTCAAGTCAAACAACACTAATCAACAGTCAGGACGAGTATAATCGACAATTAAAAATTCACCACCGGCACATCGCCAGAGCACTGGCCGCGATACCATTAAATCGGCACCCTTAACTTCACACAATCTAACTTAAACGAATCAGAATCTAAATAAACAACAGCTTTGGGTCGATTCTCACCTTGGATCGTGATCACCAGGCCTCAAAACCTCAAGTCTGCTTCTCTCTCCTCTTTTCTCTCTCTTCCCCCCTCTCTCTCCTCCTGAATTTTTCTCTTTTCTCGACAGATATAAACTAACGAGTGTGATTAATTTGCTAAAACATCCTTTTAATGCATGAAAATTGCAGATTAGTCCCTTTCACACCCTCCCCTGGGGTCCCGAGCCCAAGTTACTGAGGCAACATGTATTCCCGAATACTGAAAGTTCCGTAAAATAATTTTTTTTTTTAGTTTAATCTGAATAATTATTTTAAAGTGCGAAATAATTTCTAAATACTTTATAAAAATATTTATTTTAAATATTACTGCGTCCAATTAGTTTAATTTTAAATGCAGTAAATAATTTCAACAATTATGAGAAGTAAAAAAACTTTTTGTAATATTAACCTAAAATGTTCTTATGGTAACTTTTGGTGGGTATATGGAAAATGACATTAACAGCATATATACATATAATGTGATATGACTGGGAAATTCCTAATTGATCATTTTATTTTTTTAAAAAAATTATAAATTTATTAATAAGTAAACTTATTTATTGAAAAATTTTAAATTGAGAAAATAAATAAAATTTTATTATCATGGTAATTCCACATGAAGCATAATTCATTATTATAAATAAATTTAGAGATTTAACAAAAAAATATTTGTAAAATTTTAGAAAATTACAAAAATATGCCCTTAAATTTTGTAAAATATTATAAATAAAACAAATTTATTTTTCTTATAATCAGTAATATATTTCATAATGAATCAAATAAAAAAATAAATATATTAACTATTTAATTAAGTAATAATTGATAAATATAAATATATTAAAATATATATATATATATATCCTAACTAAAAAAAATCATCAAGAAATATTACAGTAGCTTATTATATGCATATATATATATATATATTAGATTCTCAATATATATTTGATGTATCTCTTATAAATTAATCAATTATTAAGTTTCAAATTAAAATTTAAAAGTCAATGAATAATAATTGAGAAATTTTATTTAATTCAAATTATTAGAAAATAAAAAATATATTTATAATATAATAATCGTGTATTACTATTATGATACCAGATACATAATAAATTAACGCTTGTTTTTTTTATTCCGCTGAAATATTTGGTCACCCATTAAAAAAATAAAAATTTAATTGAAAATAAATAAAGCCAGGGCTAAATAATAATTAATAAATTATAAGTAGATATATATAAAAAAATAAAATAAAATAAAAAAGGAAAGGTTGGTGAGAGTTCAAGTCCCAAGTTTGTCGGGACATGGGGACGCTTCCATTTTTTTTTTTTTGAATTTGCCGACACGACAACCTGGCGGTGACCGTTGGAGTGTCCTCTTCTTTTCTTCTCCGCTGCTAGCCGTTGCCGGTGCCAGCTTCTTTTTCCCAGTTTAAAAACTTCAAACCACTTTTTCTAAAATATTTTGGAAAATCATACACCTAATCACCACAGCCTTCTCAATCTGATTTTAATTTTATTTTTTAATTAACAATGGTGGTTTTGTTATAAAATAAAGTTTTTTTTTTTTTTTTTAGTTCTTGGAATAAATTATAATACAAAAGTTAAATAAAAATAAAAAATTACATACTTTTTTATTTTAAAATTTAAATAAATTTTGAGGATTAATTAATTTTTGAGTATTTATTTATTTATTTATATTTAAATAACCTATTTTTTGATAGAAACTCCTCTACCATAGCCATTTTTTAATTTCATATAAACTCGAATTTCTAAAACGCTAAAATTAAACCCATTTCCAGCTTAATAATCCCATCAATGCCCAAAACAGTTTAAATCTCTTTTTTTCAATCTTACGCAACCAAAGCAAGAAATCCAACCCAATCCAAGCCCATTTAGTTGAGGCCCAAAGAAACAAATGGGCCCCAATAGGCCCAATAGGCCCAATACTCTAAGATGGAAAACGGCGTCATTTTGGGAGTGCGCTCTTTTTGGTGGCCTTCAGTCTTCACGTTGACGAAAGTAGAGAGTTATTAAGAGTTTTTTAGAGATTATAACATAGGAATATGCCCGTGGAGATTTGACTTGAAATATTCTGGAAGTAGTAATCTCTGATATGTGGCAATGGAGGAATCTTTGAAGACATCTTACTTGTTCCTTTTTATTATTCTATTTGTATTCAATCTCATGGGTATGGCGTTTAAATGCATCCTGACATGCTGGAACTTATGCTAAAAGCAACAAGAAGGACGAAGTATAAGCTACAAGGAATCGTAATTCGTCTGATAATGCATCAAACAAGAATGTTTTGGTTGATTATTGTCGGTTCATTACATATTAATGGTGTTGAATTACAATCTTGAATACAGTAACTGCTACCTCCAAACCCAGTTTATAGAAGTTCGCCATTGAAGTCTCCTTTCTTCTTCCTCTTCTCGCTGCTTCCTGGTATGGGCCTTACGTTTCTCGTTCTCCATACCGAATGTACCAACACCAAAAAATAAGTGAACCCAGATTCTAGAAATGCCAGATCAAAAACCAGAGCTCTCGTTCTTCTCCCTTTCCTTCTCCTTCTCCTTTGTCTGATTCTTTTTCAAGAGTTTCGGCCGTGGCTTGACCGGCTTCAAAAACCCAGCCTGCAATCTCACCATCTCCCTCAAAACCTCAATCAGCTTCCTCTCGATCTCCATGCCGTCAGGCTCAACCGCTCCCAAGCACCTGGCGACAGCTTCCAGTGTGCTAACGCACCCGCCAAAAGGCTCCTTCCTTAGCAGCAACTCGGAGTCGTAGATGCTCCCGCCGCCAATGGTCTCGTCAAAGCCTGTGTCCAAACAGACCCTTAAAGCCCCGATACTCCTTAAGACCCCCTCGCTTGCCCTCACCATCTCCTTCGCGTGCTTCCAGGTGGCATCGAAGACGATTAAGGTCAGAGGGGCGGCTTCGCGATTGATTGGCACGAGGGATTGGAGGTTGGATAGTGTAACGGCGGGTGAGGAAGGAGATGGCGGGAAGAGGTAGATGGCACGAGGAGATTGGTCGTTCTCGTAATTTGGGAAGTGAGCCGGCAGAAGGCGGCGGCCGGGCACGGTGGTGACGTGGAGGAGGGATTTGGCGAGGAGAGGAGTCGTGTTGAGCTTGTGCTGAGATTCGTGCGGATGGTGGAGGATTATTATCTTGGTCCTCGTTGGGAGCGCTGCCGCCGGGATGACGTGGCAGAGGCACACTGTCTGGGGCCGGTCACATTTGCAGCAGATTTGGCGACGACGCTGGGGCGGCGGCGGCGAGCTGGCGGGTTGTTTTGGCTCCATCTGTGAATGGAGACAGGATGAGATGAGCACTTGGGCAGGAAAACAGTTAAGGAAGCTGAAACGGCGTCGTGTCTGTCTTGGTTGCTATTTACAGTATCCGTATTCCCTCGCTTCTTTCATTTATCCAATCGTAGTATGTTTCAAACGACGACGTTTAGGGTGTGAAAATCCCCTCCCTCCCGCTGCATAAAAACGTCCAACTCCTGTGACTGATCATACCAGAGAAACAGCAGATCGAGTGAGAAACGGTGAGATTCTGGAGCTAAAGCAGCCATGGACATCTCTCGGTTACAGCACACCCCCTTTTACTGGTACCTTTTATTTTCTGATTCTTATTGGATAAACACAGATTATCTCTCTCTTCGCCTGTTTTTTCAAAATTTCAAAAGGTTCACCTTTTGCGTTTCATTTGTTGGGAATTTCCAGGTGTTATACGATGATGATCACATAAGAAGTTTATTAGTGATTTTCCTGATTCTGTTCTTTTGCATCAGAACGGTGACGTTCCTAGGCTGTTTTCCCTTCCGTTCTTTATTATGAACTTTCTGTCTGAGAAAACCAAGAAAGATACTTGCTACCTATACCTTCATTAGCTTCCCCTAGTTGATTCTTCAATAATCTAAAGCCATTCTGTTCCCTTGATTGTTGTTTGTTCGGTTGCTTTTGGCTTATTCAGCTAACAGCATCTCTATCTGATACAAATTTGCATTACAAAAACTTGACTGGAATGTTTGAATATTTAGAACATGTTATATGTGTTAATAGACTAAATCATAACCACTTTGGAATTCTAGATGTCTTTTCCGAATTCCAATTTTATTTAGTAGAAATATGAATACGATATAGATGCCATAGAGTTGAATGAAATAGTTTTTGAATATTAAGTTAATTTTATATCTAATTATTGAGCTGAGAAGTCTGAACAAAATAGACTTGAATCAATCAGCATCGCTGTAATTTTTATGCCTTTTTTTCTTCAAGGTTCAAAATTATTCTTTGTGATTATCAAATTTACTAACCATTTTTTATGTTATTTATAGCGAAGAGAATGTATACTTGCTATGCAAGGAATTGTGCACTAATGGGACAGCAGATGCTACAGGATCTGACCTTTTCGTTGCTTTCATTTCAAACGAGAAGAAACAGGCACATTAATCGTTATTTCAGTCTTTTGTTTCTGCATTCTGCTTTAATTGTTGTAGGATCAATATGTTTATCATTATTTGAGATGATTTCTGATTACAAGTTACTTGTGAGTATGCCACGAATATTTGTTGAGCTGAGACACGGTTATACTGAGTAGTTACATAGACAATCTTGGTTTTCTTTTTTGGCATATTATGTCTTGGTTGTGTGGCCCTCAAATTTTGTTTGGTCAAGCATGGTAGAAATTGACTTGGACAAGAGGATTTTCTTTTTGGTTTATACTTAAAAAAATGTGAAATGATTCTTATTCTGGTTGGTTGTTGATCTGATGTTGGTTCTTATTTGGTCCTTTTAACTACTAGGATCTAAATTTCAAAAAAAAAAAAAGAAAAAAAAAAGCTACTAGGATTCAAATGCTACTTTTCTCAATGATTACCTTGCAAAGCCTGAGATTTCTAAGCTGCAACATGATTGTAGAGAATTACTTTCTTCTTTCCAGCTTTCCCTGATAGTGAAAGTGTTCTTGATGTTTGTCCTCACACTTGGAATTAATGTTCTCAAGGTCCCTTTATGGAATCAGAAGGCTAGCAAGAGAGCAGATGGTGCTATTCTCTGGGACTATCATGTCATTTGTGTTCAGGTGATGGTATTATTGAATTTTAGTTATAATGATTATATGCTTTCCCATCTGTCAGCTTTCAAGATTTTGAAACTGTATTGGATTTCGTAGCGGAAAAACAACGGTAGTCCTCATTTAGTGTGGGATTTGGACTCGGCTCTCCCCTTTCCCTCTCCTTTGGCTTCTTATGTATCTGAAACCATTCGGCCATCTTTTCAGCTCTTTTCTGAGTATCAGAGGTAATGGCTTGTCTGTTGTACTACAATTATAAGTAATTGTAAGAAATTAAATTAAACTAAATGCAGCTGACATGTGGTATGATTTTTGCAAAGATCTTGGCTCATATTTTTACTGGTTGAGCTTGCTAATAAGTACCATTTCACATCGAACTAGACTTAGATAGTTCTCACCTGTAAAAACATTTAGAACACTTGTTGGCTGAGTAGAACCTGACAGTTTTCTTGAAATTCTCTAATATGGAAAAGTGCTGAATTTTGTTATGGCTTATCTTTTGCTCTTTCACTTTGATTTAATTGCTGAGTAGATCCTGACAGTTTTCGGAATGTTAGATGAGCAATTTTTTCAGTGTGTTTTCATTTGTTCTTATGTTCATATGTGAACAGTTTATTTACACGTTTTGGGCCTGTTGCATTGCTGCCTCATTGTTTGCTGCCCTTCTATGAGAAAATTGAGTACGGCACTATCTTCCTTGTCTCTCGCCTTATGAAATCTTTCCTATCGACAATTAGGTGACTTTTCATGACAGAACTTAATTTGGTTCAACCTTTGTAAGCCCTACTCCAGACTTCAGGACTTGTCTGCATGAATTTCTTCCCGAGGAATAATGACATACTCTGGATCTTTTGAGGACCCTCCTTCAATAATCATGTTTCCAGGATCATGCTGAGTGCAGCCATCCAAGGGGTTGGTTACTAAATGCTGCCACACCAGTGCAGCTAGCTAGCTAACGGGGATAGTTTGTCTCCTCATTGAGTAGCTGTATTTGCAAGGAATCGCATATTCTGAATGTCGGATTTTTTAACATATTTTGGCTTACAGGTTTTTCCGCATTGTGCATGCTCCGGTGTTTCTTCGTTGCTTTGCCTCTGATAGGAGACACATGAAAGATTCTGTTGGGAACTGGATTGCAGAACCTCCGGCATATGAACCCATTGTTGCTGAAGGTAATAAAATTATGTTTGGTTTAATCTATATTCTATTAGTAAGTCTTAACTATTTGATATTTAAAATTTAGTCATGCTTTACATATCTGATACATAATCAAATCGATTGAAGTCATATTTTCAATTTTAAAAGTATAAATCTATATTCTGATTTATTAAAAAAATCACAAAACACTTAAATTGAATAATATTTTTATTCTATAAAATTGAAATTTGAATAAACTCGAACTACGTGATATAAAGAGCCATCCAAAAAGTTTTCCTGCCAATCGAAAACTTAGTATCTTGTCAACCATTGAAACAAATTTGTGCACTTGATTTTTTATAAATCTGAAGCCATGAGTGTGTATCTTAAGGTTTTCAACTGAAATACTTGTGCTGTTTTCCTGTACTGCTTTGTGCAGATGGAACCGTGCATAACTTGAATGAGTACATTGAGATTCAGGCCTCCGATGCGGCAAAAGAATTTCAAGGTGATCTAATGAACGACGTTAACCAAAAATTTGGTGTTCTGATAAACGAGAATCAGATCGAGGAATTCTTTTCCAAACTTTCGTGATTTGGAGATTCTTGTTGTAAACACTAGATGAACATATTAAGATTCAGAAACCAAATTACTTTCTTTGTGCTGTACATGTTCATTTGATGATTGATTCTTCTTTATCCTTTCTTCAATTGATGCATCATTTCTGGAAATGTGCAGTAATCAATTATACCGGTGGTTCAGAAATTTATTGGGGTTACATGTACTTCACCAAAACATTCAAATTTGGTGTACAACAACAGCTAGAATGCTTCTGCATTGTTCCTCAATTTTCAGAAACAAATTTATATAATTTAGAAGAGTGAATTCAAATGGGATAATATGATGGACTAAATAATTACTCACATCAACAGCTTAAATAAGCTACCTATTGCAGAAATTTCTGGCAAAACATTCAAAATTTGCCAATGCAACGGTGATCCGCGCACCACTTGCATCTTTTATTTCCTATTTCGACAACAATTGGACAAAATGATAGAACTCTTTCCATTACCTATCGTAACCATGATGGACCTGTATTAGTCCTACAATCACTTCTATTAGTTACGCTAATCAATGCAAAGCAAGGCTTAATACCATCCGGTACTCTCCAATCACGAATTTTAGCTGCTGTTGTTTTACACCTGAGTTTCTCGATGAAACCATCTGCCAGAGCAGGCAGACAAGCTTGCCTCAGACACCAGATATTGTCATAACCCAAATGAAATGTATAACTGCTGGAATAAGCAAGTCTCTTTAGTCCTCGTCGTCGCAATCAGAAAGCAAGCAATCTTCTATTTTCTCCCTGAAAGCAGGGGGTGATATATGTTAAAAGATTTGAGGTGACAAAAGCAATGTTCAGCTTATGTTTTGGATTTGAATATGGAGAGTAAAATGGATAAGGTTGGGAAGAGAACAGTATCCAACTTCTATTTCCAGTTCTAGCTAGGTGATTTTCTCCCAATTGGGAATCAGAAATCTATCTTCAAAGACTTCAAGGCAAGGGAAAATTTGGTGTAATGATGAATTGAAAATGGAAGTTATAATCAAATTTTAAACATCCAGAATACTCCACTAACTGAGGTAAAACAATAGAATATAAATTAAGGACATACATGGTAGGAGATAATACTGGTTAGACCGTAATTAGGCCTCTTCATAAGAAATGCAAGCTCTTGTACTTACAACTAGGTGGCCTTTACTCAAAAATCAAAACTGACATCCTCCTTACTTTTATCCTAATGGTGTTTTAATATCCAATATGACAACTCTCTTTTGTACAAAAGGAAAGTTCCTGATATAGATGGATGCCAACTGCCTAGTGCAAGTTAACATTAAGACATGCAAGTAAATAGCATTAGTGGTAAATTTAGCACTCACCTTAGCAAACTTAGATTATGACTCTTGTCAAGTTTCACTGTGGCAATTAATGGCTGTGGTAGAAGTGAATAGAAGTGCTCCATTGATGATGGATCCTTGGGAAGTATCTGAAACTCGCAACTGGAACAACAGGCAACAGCAAAAATATCACTTTGGCAATCCGCAGGTCTTATTGAACTTGTCAAGTCTGATTTATTGAGTGGACTATAGCACATTGGGCAAAACGACTCCGAGGAAATAGATTCCTTGGGCATGAGGTTGAATCTCTTTTGCCGCCTTCGTGTTGCCAAGGGAACATTAGAATCATTGATTTCGGGTATTTTGTTGAAGTGAAATGGAGTAAGCTTTCCAGCCGTTCGTACAATGGTGCACTCTCGAGAAGGATTTTCTTGCTGAGAAACAAATATTGTCAAAGGGATAGGTAATCACCTTCTGTTTAAGATGAATGCAAAAAATTGGAGAAATTGATCATTCCTAACAGGCAACTAAAAAGAAATGACAAGCTTCAAGTATATTATATATTCACTGCACTGCTACATTCAAACTCTAGAACAGTCTTTTGATCTACTCTTAAAAAGCTATTGGATCTACTTCTACATCTCTCATTATAGAAACCTTCAAACAAATTGCATATTTAGTTTTGTGATAATAAAGGTGAGTCTTAGGTCTTCAACCTCCAAACCCTCCCAGCCCCAAGGAACAAGTGATGTGCTGCTATAAGCACATGATAATAACTTGAGCATTGATTAGAAATTGTTGTCCCCAAAAAGTACCAAGCAAAATAAGATAAAATGAAAAGTCGGATAATGGATACAAGACTTCAGAAGCCCAAATTTCACCTGTAATATTTTCACGAATGACGAAACCAAGCTATTAATGCCAGAAGAAAGATCATCATGAAAGTCCACAATCTTTAGACTGCCCTGCCAAAATGAGGTTGACACTGTCATTCAGCAGCAGACAAAATGACTTATGTCTTATATGTTCCTCAAGAGTATACAAACATAAATGATTTAGAACTGATGTACAAACCCATCAAGATGACAAAGCAATTTGAGCTCTTGTGCAAGGCAATCATGAAGAGGAAGCACCACAGGTATATCCCAACGTGCATCAACATACTGAATATCAGCTGGTAAAGAATAGCCTTGACCCTGTTGAGAGAAGAACTACTTATATTTGGTACTTTGTCAATCAGAACAACATGTGTCTATTCATGTGTGGATGCATGCATTTTCATGTGTCCAAAAAGGAATTTTTGGCACATAAACGTGGTGCCTAACAATATGTATTAACAAATGAAAGAGCCATTAAATCAGATCAAGCCCCTCCATTTTGCAATGAAATTTTTATGTATTATAGAAAGTCGTCTTATTGGTTGCTTTTCAACTAGTCACCACACTGCATTGCCAATTACAATCACTTCATGATCTGTTTCCCATGGGATAAAGACATTGAGAACTCCTCTTGAAGAGGGGGCTTATGGAACCTTCCTCTTGGACCCCCTAAATATTCCCTCAATCTCTTATTTTGAAGGTATAGGGTTGTATAATAATTGAACCACTCAATCAATGCAAGCTAAAATTTCAGTGCGATATTGGTAGAGTTGCATTGTGGTTGCCAGTAAAAGCTAATCAATCCTAATTTGGTACATTCAAATTCTTCATAAGCCAGACTATGTTAGTAACTATGTTAAAAAAGAATTGAGGAACCTTAGATGGTCCTCACCTAGCTGGAAGAGACCAGTTCAATTACGCCCTCTAAAAAAATTAGTCCCAAGTAAACACTCAAAAGCATCAGTAATTTAATGATCTAACAATTACACATTTTCCCCCCAAAATTAAACAGTCTCTCTCTTCCCCCTTATTTATCTCAGAAAAGGACGTTCCAACCAGAAAATGATTTTTTTTCAAGAGAAAAAAGATTCTATCACGAGCACCAAAGAGGTCGTAACCCGAAATATATACAGCATTTAAAAAATATCAATACCACCATATATAGGGTTGCCCCTTAAGCAAAAACTATGTAGAATTCTAAATCAATTATTTCTAATCTGATGAGAAGGGGAAGAGGAGTTGTGAAAAGCTCTCTTGTTATGCTCTTCCCACATGACCTAAAATATAGAAAGAGAATTTATAGAGATAATATTCTTCTTAGACTTACGGAGCAATACCACTATGACCATAACTCGTTCTTACCCGAAAGAACTCATTGTACAATAGAGTTTGAAAAGAGCGCAGAATCCCGTAATCTTCTACTCTAGGGACAGCAAAACAGAAGATAATTAGGGGATTCTTCCTCATTGCACAGAAAACATCTACTAACCAAAGGCCTTCCTCTTTTCAGCAACTTGTCTGAAAGTTAGATTTCAAACCCAATCTACCCCAATCTGCTTCCCGAGCAACAAAGACAATGTGGGTTGAGGCTTTGGTCCCTCACATTTGCTTTCATGGAAAGTAATCAATGATTTGGTCCCAATGACAATGGTGGCAAACCTTGCCATTCTTAATGATCTTCCAAAAAGGAAAAACCTCCTTGAAAGGCTCCACAACAATGTTTCTTCATAGCTTGAGAACGGATATCCAACCATTGATCTCCCAATCATTTAGGTTTCAGAGGAAAGAGCATTCCACGCAATTCCACAACTAGACACCTCAAAACAATTCATAACCTTTGCCTCCTTGAACCTGGATAGGTTGAAGGTATTTGGGAGACATCACTAAAGGGTTTCTCATCAATCCAATGGTCAAACCAAAGTCTGACCCATTTCCCCAAAAGAATGTAATGTTATTTAGAAAAAGTTATTCAATCTTGGTTGAACCATCTCCAAGGGTTACATCCGCGTCCGCATCTATTTTTTTTTTAAATAGAAGTGAGAAATGTTATTCACAAAGGTATCAAGGGGGTACCACTCGTATACAAAATAGCTACATATCTACCAAGTGGTCCAAACTAATCCAATGTCTTCCCAATCTTGCACATCATGACCTAATAAGATAGACACAAAAATATGAAACCATCTATCCCTAATGTTTACAATATTAGTTTCAATGCCCTCAAACGTCCTCGCATTTCTTTCCTTCCACACAACCCAAAAAATGGTAAGTAGGATAAAGAAACGATGTATATTCTTTTTACAATATCCCGCCCACGCCCAAAGTTCCCCACTTACATTACCAGCTTTAACCCAAAACAAACCCAGCAGCCCAAAAAACCATCGCCCAAATGCTGTTAATTTCTGGACAGCCCAGCAATAAATGGTAACAAGATTCCTCATCCGCGTCTGCTTCTATGGCTCTTGATCTTCTAAGTTTGACGTCCAGCCCATGTCATGCAACAATAAACCTCCTCCACAAGGCCCAGTTCTCCATGATGAATCTCCATTTTCTTTTTTTGAAATAAAAAGCATGGTATGATATAATATTTCACAAGCACTAAGGGGCGGGTAACTCTTGTATAAAAAAATTTTACATTTCAATTAGAATATCAATGAGATCTTCATTATCCTCCATTGTATAAAGAGGATGAGCCATAACCAACAAACTCTGGGTGTAGAACCATTTAACCCTATCAAATTCATCTTGCACCCCTTAAAAACTCTCATATTCTTCTCTTTCCACACCACCCAAAAGATAGCAAAGGAATGAGACTCACACTTCTCTTCCCTCCACTAATACCCCTTAACGCCCAAAGCTCTTCCTTTACAGAACTAGTCATCGCCCAACTGATCCCCAATAACTCGTTAAGCCATGATCCATAACTTATATGCAAACAGACAACAGAGAAGGATGTGATTACAAGACTCTGCCTCCCTCTTGCATAGAATACAACCATTCACCAAAATTTTTTCCCTACTCATCAATTTGTCAATAGTAAGGATACATTCACGATTTGCTCCCAACGCAAAGAAAGCAACTTTGGATGGAGTGTTAATCTTTCAGATTTGCCGAAAAGGAAAACTGATCTCTGTGGTATTATTCTTGATCAAATATTTATAAAAAGAACTAACCAAGAAAGACCCTCTGGTACTGAGACACCAAATTTGTTGGAACAAATTTGTAGCATGACTTTTAAGTCCTTGAAAGCTCACCCCAAATAATTCATTCACAATAATAATACAGTTTATCAACCAATCTAATTTTAAAGTTAACACTAGCAAATGTAGTTATCCCTATTTATTGTCCCACCAACTGTCCTCATCCAAACACAAGTTCTCAACCACGATTCCACTACCTACTTCCTAAATGGCCCATCTCCACGCCCAGGGTAGACAATTAAGTAGAGTGAGGAGAAGAAAGTTGTTGTCAAGGAGGAGAAATACCAAACTACATGTAAACTTTTTCACTAAAAGATAGCAACCTTGATATATGAAACAAAATTGTGCTGTTAATACATTCTAGAGTGATACCTTCGCTTCTTGTTTCTAAATAAATGTTAAATTTACTCCAATTGCAAGAGCTTCCAGCTTGAACTTGATAAAACTAGGTGAAAGGAAAATGTGAATGTACAATTCGAAATTATTAAGTTTAGTGCATGTTCCAAAGTATATATCAACTACTGTTCCTTATTCATGGCAATACCAGGTCAATGGAGCCTCGAAACCTCAAATTCAAGTAAAAGGGCAACCTAAGAGGCATTTACACATAATGCAAATGTGATTTCTTTTTTATATATTCTCCTTCTAGAATCAACACAAGTGAACCTACAAGGTAGCTTATATCCATACATTTCTTTACCTCATGAGTGAAGGCAAAGCATAAAGGTCATCTAATCTGTTAACAGATATAACTAATACTTGCAAGTTTTACAAGTTCAAAGACATAGTGTTTCAACTGAATGCTAACTCAAGACACACCTTCACAGTGGATGCAAGGACATGACAAGCAATTCTTGATGTGCATGATCCTAGCACCAGTCTGCTGTATCCATTTTCTAAGGCAACCTGCCAAAAATAAACAGCACAAATGAACAATTTTGTTTTTTCTTCACACATGCCAGCAAATAAAAATCATCAAATCTAGAACCAACCTTCTGCAAGGACAACATTCTTAGATGCAGCAGAAGATCCTCTTTACCAGTAGTATCAACAACAGCATCTAGTAACTCCTTTAATCTGTCCCTTCCCTCCATAGAATCTGAGCAACAGATTCTTTCAATTGGAACAATATACAACTCTTTCGTTGGTGGGGCTAAATTTGAGACAATCAGCTTAATTTCCTCGATTGCCTTTTCTATTTGATTAGAAATTTTTGGATAACCCACATGTTCATCAATAAATGCAACTCCAACACCAAATACAGGTAATGATCTGTCTTTGCATGCATCGTAATTCTTTTGTGCTCTGTATTGCATCTCGTGCACAAATTGTAAAGCAACCCTGATAGAAAAACAAATCTGATTTTAAAGCATGGACTTAAAAGTTGTAAAGAAAAAAAAAAGAAAATCAAGATTATCAACCAATATCAAGAGACCCTTTTCTGCTATCATTTTTTATTACTGTTCTAAATCATCAGAATGTCCCTCTTCACTCATCATCAATATCCCACTTTACCAGCACATATGTGTTGCTGTTCAAAGTCACGAGTTTCTATCTTTTTGTCTATGATAGTTGGTTTTTGAATAATTTCACCTTTTTTCTCCCTCTTTTCACATGAGGGAAGGAAACCCATCTAACAAATTTCCTGTCCCTGTACCTATAGACAGTTCATTTGAAGCTTAAGTGAATTTCAGATGCACAATATGGATAAGCTCACCACAACCGGCAATCGTTCATTTCACATGTACCTATTACCAGAGTATTTCTTAGATCAAAACTGAAGGCCACAAAAAAATCTAAGCAATAAAGATCCTTCCTTTGTGCTTTCTCAAAAGCCACTTTTAGTATTGAACTAAATTTAAACTGGCAGAGTTCCTTAAACTAAATACATAAATAAAATAAACTGTGAACAAGCAGCAGGCTGCAACTGAAATAAAAAACCAAAATACGAACTGCTATATTATTTAACGACCAGGACAATTATGAACAGCAATTCTATCAACAGACAAACTAAAACCAAACACCCAGAGTCATGATCATGCAAAATCCTGATTGTTTTTTTAACAATAAATTTCAAACAAATGAGTTCTTTAATGTGAAATCAGTGCTTCTATATTATTCTAGACTATGGAATTTATTTTGAAACTAAAATTACATCAAAATAAAAGAAGAGTATTCAAAATCCTATCAAACTTAACCCAATTTAATTTATTTAAAAAAAAAATTAACGCAATTTAAACTAACATTATGAGATAGAGTTTTTCCAAAGCTTGAAATGATAATTCGTAAGTACTCAAATGAATTCAACTTTTAAATTCATGAATTCCTTCGAATAAAAAACAATTATTTAGAGTGAAATCAATATTCGATTCATTTACAAATGAAACGATTCCATAATGTATGTGTTCCAAACCTAATCTATAAATCAAATCGTCAAAATTTTAATTAAATCCTTCCTATATATAGTTACACTGTATTTAGAGGGTAAAGGGAGGGAAAAGAAGAGTACCTGGAAGAATAACCGCCAGAAAAAGCGACGAGGACATTATCAGAAGGCGTGATCATGGCGTGAGAAGAGACAGAGAGTCTGAACTTTCCATTTAGATTACTCCTAAAACAAGCACCACAAAACCTACCTTCATCCCCACTAGCCCCAACAGACATAGGCTCATGAGTCTTGCACTTTATGCATAGAATCTCCTGTTTACTTTCATTATTAATCTCTGTTAAAGCTTCTTTACCACCACCTGTTGTTGGTGTTGCTTTCGTCGAGTCTTCTTCTTCTTCTTCAACCTGCCCGAGCTTGTAGCAACTAGACTGGCAGGCTGAAGAGTTGCAGGCCATGATTTCTCTCCAACGTTCAGCTGATTTAACTACGGTTCTTCTTGTTCAAACAGAATCCAAACTCTTCGTTTATTCTCTGAGTTTCAAACTTTTAATGGCGGATCGATTCGTATTTCTGCGTAGGGTTTTTAGCTTTTAAACGAAGAAGAAGCTGCTTTCCCAACCAAAAAAAAAAAAAAAAGCACTCTGAAAGAGAAACTGGTTTTGCCTTTCGGGCTTGGAACTTCATTGAAGCCCAAATCCACAAACCGAAAAAAATCCTTTTTAATTCCCAACAGCTCATTAAATTATTATTTCTCTTTTAATACTTTTTTAAAAAAATTTAAATAACTCAGAAAAATAAAATTAAGTCGAGCTACTAAACGAGTTCTCATATCCAATAGTTATGCCAATTTATTAACTAGTGTCTCAATACGTTTATTTCTCGGTTTTACTCGTACCAACAAAAACTATATATTTGATACCGACACCAAAACTCGCAATACAAAGGTATAAATTTAAATCTAGTTCATTATAAGATTCAATAATTATATATGTATAAATTTTAAATAATTTTAATCTGAATAATTCTTTTAAAATTTTAAAAATATTTATTTAAATAATTAAATAGAAGAAATTCTCGTATCACAATAAATTCAGTACGTAAAAATATAAATAAATATGTTCAATAATTAATTGATATATGTGCTATAATGATTACAACTCTTATATTCTATTTATTGTTACGACTTCAAAATTTATCGAAAAATATAAAATTTATTATTTAGTGAATGTATTACGATATAGTAATAACTTATCCGTGATATCTGATCAGTAAAACTAATTGACTTAATTTACTGATATTTTAGTAGTGTTGCATCGATAAAGCTATATAAAAATTCAAAAAATTTATTATATTTTTGTAGAGAATATAATCACAAAATTTAAAAACTCGAACTAAATTTTTTTAAAAAAAATTTCAAAATTTGTAGCTGTCGCATAAAGAGAGAAAATATCGTTTCCTTTTCATTGAGAAAAACACAAACTCAAATAGGAAACAATCTTTTTTTTATTTTTTCCTTTGTTGGAATAGGAAAGAATCTTTTACAAGCTTTGAAAAAATCTTGGCAATATCTCTCGCCCTCTCGTCATCCGAGAGTCTCTAAATTTCACTTGTAGAGAAATCCACCTCGGCCAATCAGAATTCAGGAAACTCCATCATAAAGTTCTCTGTAGATAGATGAGTATTAAGTCACACCCACACACACACACACAGTCACTGTGTCTCTCTAGTGGCTCAAGAACAAAACTCAGCCTCAAAAAATAGACCCAATCATAAATTAAAACCTTGCATACCCATTACGCCGCGTGTCCTTCCTCCCACCGTTAACCATAAAAACCAACTGTTTTAATTCTCCATGCGCGTCTCTCCACACAAAAATATAAACTCTTTTCCGAATCATAAAGAAGAAGAAGGAGGAGAAAGAAAGAAAAACATTTTAGTGAAATAAAATCGAAAGGAAGGAAACAGAAGCAATAAAGAGAGGAAGAGGGAGAAAGTTTGGTTTTTTTTTTTTTTTTCTGTCCTCTCTTTACCCAAATTTTGTTCATTTCTCTGTTTTGAAGAAACAGGGTGCTCTACTTGTTGTTTGGTAGGGGTGAACTCCATTAATGGCGTCTCTTGTGTCTTCTCCGTTTACTTTACCATGTTCAAAGGTCGACCAGCTCTCCTCTCTCTCCCAAAAGCAATACTTTCTACACTCATTCCTTCCCAAAAAGCCCAACCAAGCAAATTCCAAATCCGCCATGAGAGTCAAATGTGCAACAGTTGGCAACGGTCTTTTCACGCAGACGACCCCTGAAGTTCGCCGAATTGTACCCGAGAACGAAAGAAATCTCCCCACAGTTAAAATCGTCTACGTCGTGTTAGAAGCTCAGTACCAATCTTCACTCACAGCCGCTGTCCAATCTCTGAACAAGACATCCCAATTCGCTTCGTTCGAGGTTGTCGGGTACCTGGTTGAGGAGCTCCGCGACGAGTCAACCTATAAAACTTTTTGCAAAGATCTCGAAGACGCGAATATCTTCATCGGGTCATTGATTTTCGTCGAGGAGCTCGCTCTGAAAGTTAAGTCTGCGGTGGAGAAAGAGCGGGACAGACTTGACGCCGTCCTGGTGTTCCCATCAATGCCTGAAGTAATGAGGCTTAACAAGCTGGGTTCTTTTAGCATGTCACAGCTAGGCCAGTCCAAGAGTCCCTTCTTCCAGCTTTTCAAGAGGAAGAAGCAAGGCGCAGGGTTCGCCGATAGTATGTTGAAGCTGGTCCGGACATTGCCGAAAGTTTTGAAATACTTGCCGAGTGACAAGGCGCAAGATGCTCGCCTCTATATCTTGAGTTTACAGTTTTGGCTTGGTGGGTCGCCGGATAATTTGCAGAATTTCTTGAAAATGATATCTGGGTCTTACGTGCCGGCTCTCAAAGGTCAGAAAATCAAGTACGCGGACCCAGTTTTGTTCTTAGACAGTGGGATTTGGCACCCATTAGCTCCTTGTATGTACGACGATGTAAAGGAATACTTGAACTGGTACGAAACCAGGAGAGACGCTAACGAGAAACTTAAATCCCCTGATGCGCCGATAATCGGCTTGGTTTTGCAAAGAAGTCATATTGTTACCGGCGATGAGAGTCATTATGTAGCTGTGATAATGGAGCTGGAAGCAAGAGGGGCTAAGGTGATTCCGATTTTCGCCGGAGGGTTAGACTTTTCCGGTCCGGTGGAGAGGTTTCTGATCGATCCGGTGAGCAAGAAACCATTTGTGAACTCGGTTGTTTCACTCACTGGGTTTGCTCTTGTTGGCGGTCCAGCCAGGCAGGATCATCCAAGGGCTGTTGAGGCTTTGAGGAAGCTTGATGTGCCGTACATTGTTGCGTTGCCTTTGGTGTTTCAAACAACAGAGGAGTGGCTGAATAGTACTTTGGGTCTGCACCCTATTCAGGTGGCTCTGCAAGTTGCTCTGCCGGAGCTTGATGGTGGGATGGAGCCGATTGTTTTCGCCGGCCGGGATCCTAGAACAGGCAAGTCAAGCTCAACACTTTGGCTTTTCCTTAATTATTTAAATAGGGTGGAAATTTGCAGTTTTGCCCCTCTTTTCCCTCTAGCTTAATTGCAGTTTAGTCCATAATTTCAAATGTTTCGGATTTTTGTCCTATTTGTTTGTACTTTTTATAGAGCTTGGAGTTTGAGCAAATCAAAATTAGATAAAACCCACAAAAAAGTACTAGATAAAAGTCTACAAACTGATGATTTTGTGGGTAATAACAAAAAAATCAAAACGTAAGGGTAGTGATTGCAAACTAGTTTAAACTACAAGGGTCAAACAGTATTTTACCCGTATAACATTTCTTCTGTTTCTTAAGATTTGGAATTACTGTAAAGAAGAATATATATGAACAGTCTTGGTCCAGAAAGAAATAGAGAGACAAAAGGTTTGCAATTTAGGGAAGTCCTTGTTTTTGTCTTTTCTACAGTTCCTGTTACCTGATGAAATTGCTGATGTACTGCAGGAAAGTCACATGCTCTTCACAAGAGGGTTGAACAACTTTGTACCAGAGCCATCAGATGGGCTGAACTGAAAAGGAAATCTAAGGTATTCAATATTTGCTTCATCTTCCTAGGCCATGAAATGCAGTTATACCCATTTTCTCATTTATAATTAAATGTATACTTTGTAAAAATTTATCAACAAGTCATTTATCTATAAAATTTCACATATGTGAAGAAGAAGAAAACCCAACAAATTTCAAGTTTTGGTGCACCTGAGATACATTTATAAGCATGTTAATCATGTGATACGTACATACCAATTATAACACAACCTCCTAATGTTGACACAGTAGAATAAGCAGCAAGACTCAAATTCACAACCTCTTATAGGAGAAAATTCTTCGGGCACGTATTAATGTCTTCTAGGAGATTTTTCTGGGGAAGATTCTTTATTTTCTTGTGTCTGTTCCATAGTATGTTAAATACCAGTGTGCACATTGATTTTGATTTTCTATGCTTGTTATGATTAATAAATGTACTTTTGCAGGCAGAGAAGAGGCTAGCAATCACAGTCTTCAGTTTCCCCCCAGACAAAGGCAATGTTGGGACGGCTGCCTATCTTAACGTCTTTGCCTCGATCTTTTCAGTTCTGAAAGATCTCAAAAAAGATGGCTACAACATCGAGGGTCTTCCCGAGACAGCAGAAGAACTAATCGAGAACATAATTCACGACAAGGAGGCTCAGTTTAGCAGTCCTAATCTGAACATTGCTTACAAAATGGGTGTCAGGGAATACCAAAGACTAACTCCCTATGCTGCAGCATTGGAGGAAAACTGGGGAAAACCTCCTGGAAATCTGAATGCAGATGGAGAGAATCTTTTGGTATATGGAAAACAGTATGGTAATGTTTTTATCGGAGTCCAGCCTACCTTTGGTTACGAGGGTGATCCTATGCGATTACTCTTCTCCAAATCTGCAAGTCCTCATCATGGTTTTGCGGCTTACTACTCCTTTGTGGAGAAAATTTTCAAGGCAGATGCCGTTCTTCACTTTGGAACTCATGGCTCACTTGAGTTCATGCCTGGTAAGCAGGTGGGAATGAGTGATGTCTGTTACCCAGATAGTCTCATTGGGAACATTCCGAATGTTTACTATTATGCTGCTAATAATCCATCTGAAGCTACCATTGCCAAGCGTAGGAGCTATGCCAACACAATTAGCTATCTGACTCCTCCTGCAGAAAATGCGGGACTCTACAAGGGACTCAAGCAATTGAGTGAGCTAATCTCGTCATACCAGTCTCTTAAAGATACTGGTCGGGGGCCACAGATTGTGAGTTCCATTATCAGCACTGCCAGACAATGTAATCTTGACAAGGATGTAAAACTTCCCGAGGAAGGAGAGGAGATCTCAGCCAAGGAACGAGATCTTGTGGTTGGAAAAGTCTATGCCAAGATCATGGAGATTGAGTCCAGACTTTTGCCTTGTGGGCTTCATGTCATCGGTGAACCTCCCTCAGCTATGGAAGCAGTTGCTACACTTGTCAATATTGCTGCATTAGACCGGCCTGAAGATGGAATCTCATCACTGCCATCTATATTAGCTCAGACTGTTGGCAGAGACATAGAGGATGTTTACCGGGGAAGTGATAAGGGAATATTAAAGGATGTGGAGCTTCTCAGACAAATAACTGAAGCATCTCGTGGAGCCATTACTGCCTTTGTGGAGCAGACAACCAATCAGAAAGGTCAAGTTGTCGATGTGGCTGACAAGCTGAGCTCAATCCTTGGTTTTGGTATCAATGAGCCATGGGTTCAGTACCTTTCAGGCACAAAATTTTCTCGGGCAGATAGGGAAAAACTTAGAACATTATTTCAATTCTTAGGAGAGTGTCTGAAGCTGGTTGTAGCTGACAATGAAGTACGGAGTCTGAAACAAGCTTTGGAAGGCAAATATGTGGAGCCAGGCCCCGGTGGTGATCCAATTAGGAACCCGAAAGTGTTGCCAACAGGAAAGAACATTCATGCTTTAGACCCACAGACCATTCCCACAACAGCAGCAATGCAGAGTGCTAAAGTTGTGGTGGAAAGATTGATAGAAAGACAGAAGGCTGAAAATGGGGGAAAATATCCTGAGACAGTTGCACTTGTACTGTGGGGGACAGATAATATCAAAACTTATGGGGAATCATTAGCTCAAGTTTTATGGATGATTGGAGTGAGTCCTGTAGCTGACACTTTTGGTAGAGTGAACCGCGTCGAAACAGTCAGCCTTGAAGAGCTTGGAAGACCTAGAATTGATGTTGTTGTTAACTGCTCCGGAGTCTTCAGAGACTTATTTATCAATCAGGTACTTGACATTGTGTATTCATTCTTTTTATGCTATACCAGCACAAGATTTTCTGAGTTCTAGTAACCATGTGGGTCAAGGTTTTAACACGAAATCCTCATGGAAGTAACTATATACTAATAAACTCATGATGATTTTCGTTCAAATTTCAATTTTATAGAATAGAAATGATAATACAATTTAATTCTGTTTACAGATGAACCTTCTTGATCGAGCAGTGAAGATGGTGGCCGAGTTAGATGAACCAGCAGACCAGAACTATGTCAGGAAGCATGCTTTAGAGCAAGCTGAAGCCCTCGGCATTGAGGTTCGAGAAGCTGCAAGTCGTGTCTTCTCTAATGCCTCAGGATCCTACTCCTCGAATATCAATCTTGCTGTTGAAAATTCCTCATGGAATGATGAGAAGCAGCTCCAAGACATGTACCTGAGCCGGAAGTCCTTTGCATTTGATTGTGATGCTCCTGGTGCTGGCATGACTGAGAAAAGAAAAGTTTTCGAAATGGCTCTGAGCACAGCTGATGCTACATTCCAAAACCTCGATTCTTCAGAGATTTCCCTCACTGATGTGAGTCACTACTTCGACTCAGACCCAACTAATCTAGTCCAAAATCTGAGGAAAGATGGGAAGAAGCCTAGTGCATACATTGCTGACACAACTACAGCAAATGCCCAGGTAAGCATTATGATATTATATGGTATAACCTACAATTTTTCCTCGTGCTTAAACTTAAACTTAAATTATTAGTACCGATTAACTTAAAACACGAGGGAATGAATTTCATCACTTTCTTATGCCATGTCAGATTTGTTATTCTTTGTATCCAAGACATCCAAATCGTGACTTTGCAGGTCCGCACACTCTCTGAGACTGTCCGGCTAGATGCAAGAACCAAGTTGTTGAATCCAAAGTGGTATGAAGGAATGATGTCCAGCGGCTACGAAGGTGTCCGGGAAATTGAAAAGCGGCTTACAAATACAGTTGGATGGAGTGCTACCTCAGGGCAAGTAGACAACTGGGTGTATGAAGAGGCTAACTCCACATTTATCCAAGATGAGCAAATGCTGAACAGGCTCATGAATACTAATCCAAACTCATTCAGGAAGCTGGTGCAGACATTCTTGGAGGCCAATGGACGCGGGTACTGGGAAACTTCGGAGGAGAATATCGAGAAGTTGAGGCAATTGTACTCCGAAGTCGAAGACAAAATAGAAGGGATTGATCGGTAAATAACTAATGATCTTAAGATATGTTAAAATGCAAATATCGAATTAACAATGTCCATTTGCTTGAGCTTATCTGGTCCTGTAAAGGGTGGATTGTAGCTTTCAGGGATGTTTTAGAATGTGAATTTGTTCGGGAGACTTTGTATCTTAATCAATGCTCAATGAAAATATATTCAGTTTCCTTGAAATTGATTAAGTTAACCATAAAAATATATAATTATATACTTTTTTTGGGCTAAAAACTATAGATTATAAATTTCATATTAAACAAACCGACATACTATATGATCCACATTTACTCTCTGGGTCCTCTCATTTGGATTTTTCAGAAACAAAAGATGTCCTTTTTCCTCCTTTCCTGTGAATTGTCACTGTTAATGCATTATTGCTATAATTTAAAATTACTTAAAATTTTATATAATAATAATAATAATAATACTCAGAATCATGAAATTATAAAGCGAAAGAGACAGGCATTGGGAACAAGTTTGATCTCATATATTCATGAGCCAAAAGAAGATGAACATTTTTTTTTTTTCCTTTGGAGCAAATCTCCAATCAGTAAATGAATTATACAGGGTAAACCTACAAAACAAAGCTACAAAACAAAAGATAAAGAACACCCTCTCCAACCCATAAAAAAATTAGGAAACAAATAATTAAAAAGAAAAATAATGGTGTAACAGTTGCACAGTGGTACATTTCTTACATCCTCTATCACAGTTCTTGTCTGTATCAAATTTGATTTTACCTTTAAACTAACTCCATTAACAGAGGATCACCTTCCGCCATTCTTCTTATTAACTTGATGAAATCCTGTTCGCTAGAAACATTCCAGGGATGAACAGCTGGTGCTTGAGCAGAATACAGAGTTGAAGAATTAGTCGAAGGTGGTTCCCGCTTGTAGATCATCGTGCTGAGCACAGAATCAAAACTCTGAGGCGAATCCATCGATACGAAGAACATAGGTATGGCAACCTTGTAATGCATCTCTAGATTTCCGACCAGATTAACAAGATCAACAAAGTCAGCTACAAATCGTCGAGGAACATAGAATATTTCAGAGCTGCATAGTGTTAGACTCTGGTCATTTTTGATTGCGTCCTTGTAGTTTACTTGGAAGTGAACTGGCATTGTGTCGACGACTTTCTTAACCATGTCTGCTTGCTGGGAATACCAATCCGAGTTACCACTCGCGGACACAGTAGTCCAAGATTTCGAAACCTAAATGTGACGAAGACGAATAAGCTAAAAGGTTAACCTTGAAAAGAAACTACTAACAAGATGTGGATAAATGTAAAGTCAAGAGGGTATTAGAGTTTATGCCTTGTCAGTAATCCACAGCTTTGTCTTCTCTGCTTGCAGCAAATTCCAATAGTTAAGAATTGTATCATCCTCGAGGAATAGAAAGCCTTCGGCACTGGTGTAACGATCAAATATTTTTGGCAGATGCCTGTAAAGGTATCAAACAGTAAAGTAAGTATAGGGGGAAATGGAACTATTTATCTGCATCAGTTACAAACATCACTGTTATTTTCCAAGGTTATGAATGGATTGGCAACAAAACAGGACATTTACCAAAAAAGTACCATGCCTAATAAAAAACGAGCAACAACTTGTATAATAGAAGGGGCTTATTATTAATGACACTAAACAAAATGGGGTTGGCAGGAGTGAAGCACATTTTCACGTGGATCTTTACATTCGGTTTTTTATTTGATGGAAGTTGTGCTGTTGTGAATCATTAAATGGATAAGGAAGATTAGATGCCGGCTCATAGGTTGAAGAACCAGAGTGCTAGCTGCAAATTCATATTTGAGCAAGGATTTGCTTAATATATGTTGGTCGTAAAATTATAGAAATGCTTTTTCCTTTTTGACGTAAAAGGAAACCCCAATCAATGCTCACAAACTCAAATGGGTAAAACATTATCAGATCAAGAAATCACTCTGAATATGACGAAGCCAAATTAAGCTGATAAAGTCATGTAATCAAGAAAAACTTGCAATGTTATGTACCGGGAGAGAGCATCTAAAAGAAGATACTTCAACAGAACATAAATGAAGCCTTTAATAGAAAAACTAGAACCTTAAGCCCAATGCATATGATTGTAAGAAGTTGAGCTGTCTGCCAAATTTAGTGACATCAAAACTTAGGTCTCTCAAACAGCAAATTGAAGAAATATACTTTCCTTTCTCTTGAGCTGTCAAAAATCTAGAAATACTACAGATAAAAGAGTTGAAAATTGCATAACATATCAAACATCCGGCTAGAAAATTACCCAAATTACCCAAATTTCTTAAGTTGTCTTACGACCAATGCTTAGCAGACTCGGTTTACAATGCATGATAACTGTAGAGGTCTCTTTAATCAGCCCAAAAACTTAAAATGCATTTCAAATTCAAAACAAACCATATGAAATCCATGACTGAATCTTCCAATTTCAGGCCATCCTAAGAAAAACTCCTAAAGATGAAAGAGAGAAAAAAGTAATTCTAAAAAGTATAATGGCCAAAATTTTGAAAAGCATCACAACATGGTCATTTGGTAAGAAAAAAAATACTACTAAGAAATATGAAAGCTCATCAGAACAGAAAAATTACTTGTATACTTGTTCCAGTTGCCCCTCTTCAACATATAGATCCGAATTCTTCTGCGGTGACAAAATAACCACAGTTTTGAATATCCGTCCATATAGCAATCTCCACTCCAAGGCAGTGCGTTCCACAGGCCCGCTACAAAACATTATTAGTACTATATTTCCAAAGTTCTTCCTCCACCGAATCAAATTCCCAATCTCATAATTTACAGTCCCAGTTTCTTCAACCGCAAGATGAACAGACGGCAACTTACGTGGGACAAACTCCTTCCTGTCCCCATGGCCAATATTTGCTCGTGGCCTGTCCAACTCTAAAGACATTAACCTTGGCTGCTGGTACCCAACAGAAAGCAAGTCTTGAAGCCAAGCTGCAGTGAATTTCACATCCTTCTCAGTCCAAAACCCTTCTTCTGCCATAGCGAAACTTAATTCCAAGATCTTCTCAAATAACCTATGCTTATTTGATCTCCACAAAACCAAGAACTTGATCAGACGACCCACATTTACATGAAGATCCTTCTCCTCTGAAAACGGATAGGCCTCAATCTTATCATACCGGTGAACAGTAGGTGGATAAACCGCAACATATCCACCAATTTCCCACAAAAGCCTTTGCCCCCAATAACCCCTCAATACATCAGAAGCCATAGTACTAACCGAGACTGGAAGCATTAATGCCCAAAATGCAGGAGAATGGTAAATGGTGTTGAAGGAATTCACCGGCACCAGAATACCTTGTGGCAACAACACTTTTGGGGCATGTTCATCGAACCTAATATCAAATGCTTCTAAACTAGCCTTCCTAGTAAAGTAAAATACCGAATCAACATCCGGCAGACCATTTGAAATCCCCTGCTGTATAAACTGCCTCCCGCCAAAAATCTCAGTGTAATATTCTTCATGACCAATTTCACCTACATCCTCCAAAGGCAAACCTCTAGGCCAAACAGACCTTTGCCCAAAATGAATATATGGGTTTACTACAGTTCTATTAGGATTTTCATGATTATATTGCAATATAGGTTCTTGCCTAGCGCCCTCCCCTACCAACTCTACATCAAAATGCTTTCCTAAATCCCCATCAATCACCTCTCCTCTGTCGTCGGCATCGAAGATCTTCTTCGCGCCATGTTGGATTGCAAACAAATACCCAACAGCCTTCCTAACGTAAGAATTATAAGGCAAATAATCCAGAACCCGAAAACCCAAATTAGCTTGCATATCAAGAGACAAGAAAATGGCACCTTTGAGGTTCCAGTCTTTGGGGGTCCTCGAGTTCCCAATCGCCAAGACCTGCCACCCTCTCATCTTCACCATCGCTCTGAGCGCATCCGTAGGGTAACCCGACACCGAAACGACGACCCATTTCTCAGACCGGAAATTCGAGTAGGGAGACGACGTGTCGGCGACGGGTCTGATGGAGTTCCAGTTGATTTTGGGGAGAGTGACCGACTTAAGAGACTGCGTGGACTGGGATTGAAACCGCAGGAAGGAGGCGGTGTCCGTGCTGTTATATAAGAAGAAGAAGATCGCGACGGTGACGATAAAAACAACAATTGTAGAGATTTTGTAGAGATTATCGGAAAACCATGTTGAGAAATCGAGGGATTTGGATTCACTGAAACGGTTTTGGTGATGATGAAGCGTGGTGGTGGGGAGGGACCTGATCTGAGGCTTTGGAGATTTTGGGAGTGTACGGTCTTGGACCAACATTGAACTCGATTTGAATCTGTATGGACCCGCTTTGCTTCTTTGAGATTTTCGCTGCTTGGGAAATTCTGCTTCTGAAATTTACAGCTCCGGAGCTCAAAAACTCGAAAATGGAAAACTCCCAAAGGATTTATTGAGCTCGGGACTCTCGACTGAAAGTGAGGCTTCTCTCTGAGTTTCGAAGTCTTTGTTTGTTATTTTCCGCTTTTATTTTTCTTTTATTTTTGTTTATTTTTTACTGTGTATAAACTAGTTTTCTTCTTCTAAGCCGAACCCACAGCACAGGCTTCTCTCATGTGATGTGGTTGCCGACAGAGGTTGGTTAGGCATAAAAAGGAGGTTCCTTGGGCTTCAATGCAATGCGTTGTAACTGGTAGTTGCTCAGTGGGTTAGATAGTCACTGTCTTCTACCCTTGCTACGTTATATATATATATATATATATGTATATAACTTTTAGGAATATATGATTTCTTTATTTTTTAATTTAAATAAATTGAATATATATAATTTATAATAAATAATAATACAAGTTTCCAAAAATAATAATTAATTTTTTATTTTTTATTTTTATTCTTAATCTTTTTATTATTGCAGTGTTGTTTTTAATATAGTTTAACTAATACCTTTATCAAAATAAATAAATTTTTTCCACACATTTTATCTAATTTTATTGTTAAAAGTTGACGGAAAAAAAAAATTAAATTTACGAAATTTTAAGTAAAAATTAAATCAAACATATATATTTTGTCTATGTTAAAAAAATAGAGTTGGAAGAAGTGCTGTTTAGCAATATTATGTTTTGATTTTTTAATATTGAATAAAATTTTAAGCTATAACATATTAACTCATGCCATAATAATAAATTTATGACGTCACATACGGTGATAGTGTGTTTAAAAATATAATTATTTTAAATAAAAAATTTTAAAAAAAGATAAAATAAATTAATTACAATACTAAAATAGTCAAAATAGCTAAATTGAAAAATGAACAACAAATTAAGGACTATTTGTGTAAATGCCCAAAACTCAAGGAAATAAAAATATTTAATTAACGAAATAAAAGCGGAAACAATTAAGAATTTTATATTTACATTTTTTACACAATAACTCAAGATGTCCAATAGGATTATGAGAATGTCTTTAAAGAAATTTTCAATAACATGATGAATAAATAAAAAAAAACACAACTAAAATTCTTATAGAGTTAACCTCCGTTGGGCAACTCTGATGGGATGCGGTAAATAGCTTTTATTCACAATCTTCTTGCTGTTGAGGATCTGAATCTTAATTTTCTTGATTTAAAATAGTTAATTAAGGAATATGAACTATACTAACCCAGTAAAAATATCACGCTTAACACCGATATGAAAAATTAAAAGTTAGTAAAAATCATAAAATAACCAATGAAGCCATTAATCCCTTTTTAAATAAATTCATTTAACATAAAAACGTTATTTATATATTTACTCTTATGAGTTTTTAAAACTGACCTATGAAGACAATAACCAGGATAACACTTATTACACATTTAAATGAACAATAATAATAAATTTATCTTCTTACCCACTTACCCGTTTCTCTAGGGGTCTATATGGATTCCACAACGCGTGGACCCAATATTCAATTTATCAATTTATCTCGTTGTTCGGTAATTGGCGTCAAACATACCACCGCCTCAATACTTCATCCGGTATGAGGGTGAACTTATACTTCTCAACTTCTTTTGGTATTGAACTTCTTAGTCTTGTTCGACTGAGATACCGGTAGGATTTTTCCTATAAACTGAGTCCGTACACTCATACCCAGGATACCCAATAAGCCTTTTAGCATACATATTCAAATTATTCAACAGCCACCAATCATATACAACCAACTCATTCCATATTTACATAATAATATAGCGACAATTACACCACTAGTATAAATTAATAGATTAACAATTAAGGGAGACATGATCAAGGCATTTATTGCAAACCAATCAACAAATATGGACAAAACGAGTAAATAAACTAATAAGCGAGAAAACAATTAAAATCAATAAATTAAAGCACATGATGTAATATTAAGCATTTTAGGCAGTATAGGAGAAAATAAACAACAAAGATATGACAATTATACACTAACTGGTTCTGACTCTATTGGTGACTTGAAATTAGTTTAGGTACTTCTAATTTTTATAAAACACACTGTTATTAGTTAGTAAACTTTAATTTATTGTAATGGAAGAAAATATTGAGAGATTTTTACTCCGGATCGGTATTCGAAACACCCTCCTTTTCACTGCACCTCCTGGCGATCCATGTGGCCAAACTTTTATTAAAAACTAAATTATTTTAATTATTATTTCATTAATATTAAATTATTCTGTGATTTTTTATCAATAAATGAGCTTAATGTATGATTCAGTGTGCATAACAGACTATCAATGTAAACTGTGTCCTAAAGATGGGGTATTACCACCATCTATCATTCCAATTCAAGAAGATCCTCCATCATGCAACAAATTTATATCATTACATTCTACAAAAGTAACAATCACCTTTTTCAATTAAATATTTGAAGAGTACATGGTTAATTCGTATAGTTCAATGTTACAACAACTATAATCTCAATGTTGATAAAATGTGTGCACTCATGTATATCAAACGAGCATCTTATACTAGCGTTCGTCCCTTCCTTAAGTGTGGGGCTCCATCCCTATGCATTCTGATTTCGACTTTAAATCTAGTACATCTGAAAACAACAGTAATGAGCATCAATAGGCCCAATAAAAAAATGTAGAAATTAAGACTAACAGTATAGAAACTAAGAAACTTCCCACCCCAACACTCCTCACTTAGACCCTCACTTCCACCTATCTACTCTCTCATCTCTACCCTAAGATGGCCATTTCCTCAGAACTTCATTCCCTATATCCACTCAATTGCAGCTACTGCTTAGTCCTACTAACACTGAAATACTTCGACACCCCACGCTTGTAGCTACGATCCTGAAGGCCTACACAGACATTTACAGTTCGCCTATGTCCATTACTCAACCTCAGTATCGGAACCAATCAGTCTTTACCGACCACACACGCACACATTCCCACTCTTCTAACTTAGAATGGCCACCTACACACATCACTCAGTTAATTATCCCTTAATAACCCTGGGGCAACGACCTATAAAAATCACACATACACACCCTATCTCAAACCAACATCGGCAATGCCTGGCCTAGAAAGGCCACACACACATATCCAACCAACCAATTATCCATGTCCAACCTGGGATAATGGCTTGTAAAGACCACACATACCAACACCCTAGTCCACATCAACGCCGGCTACGCCCGACCTAGATAGGCACACATACACTTAATCCACCTTTATCTCAACTACAACCAACGGCCTGTACAGACCGCCCTTACACACGAAGTACCGTACGATATGGCTTCTTTCCACATAACTCTCAGCTAGTGAAGGCCTTCCACATATCCATCACCCAACCTGCAACCACAGCTATAGAGGCCACACACACTTACACACCCACTAGATCACATAAGCTCACCTACTCAATCCCTACCATGCTCAGCTAGTCTCTGTCACACACGCACACACCAGATGCCACACTGGAACGCTCACTCACACTATCACACTTGCCCTATAATGGCCACACATATACACCGACCGCATCACGACTCTTCTAGAGCCACACACACACCAAATCACATAAATTCACCTACTTAATCCCTACAATCCTCGGCCAGTATCTGCCACACACACACATACTAGACGCCACATTAAACCGCTCGTTCACACTATCACACTCGGCCTATAATGGCCACACACGCACATTGAATACGCCACGACCCTTCCTCGCTCTAAAACACTCAATTCGCCTCTTCTACTTGGATTCTATGACATTACCCTAGCCTACACAACTTCTGTTCATCCTATACTCTCACCCAACCGCTTATACTCTAACCACACTAATCCTCCTCACAATAGAGACCACTATATCCACACTTGAATTAATAACTTCATCTGCACCTCTCCTCCATCACTCCAGATCACCTCATTCAACCGATTCTAAGAAAAGAGGAAATATATATAGAATTGATCTTGCTTTACCATATTGAGTCAGAAACCCTAAATTTCTTTACATCTTGCCTCCATTTCCTCTCCCTCAGCCACAACTCACTCAACTCCTCCAGTCTTTCAAATTCTCCCTGCGATTTCACTCTCCCTCGTCATCTCCTTCACTTCTCCCCTGTATCTCCCTCGGCCACTCTCCTTCTCCTCTTTCTCTATTTTTTTTCTTTTTTTTTACCTTGAATTCCCTTTTTACACCCCACTCAACTCATATCCTATTCGTTGAAACTCCCTCCCCCAAATCTCCTCCGTCAATCCCATCTCTTTGCTCTCTCTCACTCACTCTCTCTCCCTTATTCACCTATGGTAAATTATTACAATCAGTTTATTGGTTTCATTTAAAAATGATAAATTATAGTTAAACAGTTATAATGCATTGAGTTTAAGTATGAGTTTACAGTATGTGCAGATATCATATTTATAATTTTTTATCTTATGATGGACAAAATAAGAAATAGTAAAAGTTAATGATATAAAAAGCGGTTATGATCCCAAATCACACGTAGATTTTATTTTTCTTATTATCCCATCAGTAGAAAAAAAAAAAGGTTGAAAGGGCACGTGTTGATTTGGAATATCTACCATATTACGCGAAATTTTTTTTCGTTATGGATTCATGTACGTTTTCATTTCCAGATCTTATTGGCTTAAAATGAACATGTTGGCCGATTTTGATTAAAATCTAAGTCTATTTTATGTATTTTCTACACTATTATATAAATAAATATTTTTTATTATAATTATAACTACAATCTATTACTTTTTACTGCAAACTCGATAATAATATCAGTCAATTGATAATTAATATAATAATAATTTTCGTATTCATATAAATAACTTAATTTTATCTATCTCGTGTTGCAATTTTTAGTTTTTTTTTTTAATAAAATAAAAATACAATGATTTTTTTTTCATCTATTTATCTAATATGCATTTTATTGGGGTTTTTTATTAAAAAAATGATATTTTTGTATGTTAAATTAATTGATTAATTAATCTAATAAAAATTTATGACTGTCATGGGATTCTTTTTCTTTTTCTTTCTCTTGGGCACAAATACAATTTGGGGGAAGGTTGATAATTTGTGTTCTTCTTGGAAATGGTGATGGAGGAGGAGACAGAAGACAAACCCTACAAGATCTTTCAATCCTCTAAGAATATTGGAAGTTGATTGCCTGTGTATTATGTATGTAGGGTGGGGAAGAATCATAATCTCTTAGAGGCCAAATCAAACAAAATAATAATGGATTAAATAAATACTCCAAACATTTTATATACTAAAAAATATATATATATATGTGTGTGTTTGGTTATAAATTTATTGTAAAGGGTAGTCAATATCATAATTTTATTTTGTATATTTTGATTATTTTTATTATTATTATACAAATACATTTTTTTATGTGTGTGTGTGTGTATATATATCAAGTGGGATGGGATCTATAAATCTCATAACCACACCTATAAATATTTTTTTATTTATATATTGTTTTACTTCTTTGGTATTATATAAGTGTGAAAATTACTTCATATTTAATTTTTAATTTATTGAAAATTAATATATAAAAAATTAATATAATTAAATGCACACCAATACTCTTACTCATGGTACCACGTATTTTTTTTGCAAGAAATTTAAATACATAAATTTACAAAATTATTATTTAATTAAATAATTAATATATTTATTATTTTATAAAAAATAAAAATTTGGATCTAATTCTATTTATTTTTAAATTAAAAATTATTTATTTTATATTATAGTTGACATGTGTATATCATCTAATTAATTAATATATGAATTTTGTTAAGTTATTCAACAGTAAGAATTAATAAAAATTAGTGTTTATAATATTTAATGCATATTTTAAGTTTATGAGTATTAAAATTCCGCGAATTTTATAAAAAATTAATAAATTAAATACCCAGTCGATGAATCCAATAATTAAATGAACACATACACAACACGTTAGTATTTAAGATAATAAAAATTATAATTAAAAGTGTAAAACAAAACAAAATTGAGACTGAGATGACTATTCGTTGATGCTTACATGAACTAAATTCTGAAGACGAAACTTTTAAAGAGGAATGGCTGTGACGTTTTGAAAAGAACAGTCCAATGCTGTTGCCATCCGGTGTATCAGAAATGTTAATATCTAGCGTTAACAATTGCCAGCTGGCAAGGGAATTGAGATCCTCCTGTCATGTTAGACCTCCTCCGGGAAACCAAAGCTCAGAAGCCGGAGAAGTAAAACCGTTATAGAAAGAGCAGAGAAAACTAAAATTTCAAAAAATTTAAAATACACCCGCCATTTACAGAACGAAACATTTCTTCCCCTTACAGAAATGGCTCCATTTCCATCTCCCCTCGAACGTACTGTTGCTTCAGCTCTTCTCCTTCTCTCCAACAGACCAACAACTCCCTCTCCTCCAGAGTAAACAATCTCAATCGCATTTGATTTCGCATTTCAGTCATTTTTTCGATTTTTCTTTTTAATTCACTGTTCTCTGTAGATCGCGGTTTGATGCAGAACTGGTGGGAGAGGAAACAGGAAGCAATAGCAGCGATGATCAGAGCATGAGCTTGGCATCCGCTGAATCAAAGCCGTCTGTTTCGGCTCTTGATGCATCTCGAGAGATCCTCGATCACCAGCTGAGGATAATCACGGTTGCTGCTCGCTGCCATGAGATGAACCTCAAGGTTGTCTTCGTGTTATCTCTCTGTTTTGGATTCTGACTTCTAAATTTGAATTGTTATATCCGTTTGATTCTCCATCAATTTGCTTGAGAAGTTTCCTTGTCTCTTCTGAATTACTAGCAGAGGTCTACGACTTCATATTCTGTTACTCTAAGTTGCGTTCGTTTGCTTGAATTGAGAAACTCACCGTTAGGTGCTGTTTTTTCTTTTTTCCCTCTATTGGAGTGTCTTCGAGTTATAGCATATCGAATATTGCTCTATGAGGATGTAAGGTTCTGGACTCTTCGTTTGCTCTGAATTTGTTCTCTAAATCGTTGTGTTCGTAATTTTAACTTTTAATTTGAATTCGAGTTCAAAATGTTACTTCTACTCTTTCTTCAACTATGACCTCGAACTTCCACTATCAGTCTGTTTGGCGACATTTTTTTAACATTGTCTGTAAGTCCTTATATGTTGGTTTCAATGTTTTCCTCTCAGTTTATGCGTCCATGCTCTACATTTGGGAGTTCTTTTCGACGTTCAAACTCAAATTTATCTGCTAATAAATACAGTACTACGTTGATATTGTTGTCTCTACTCGCCAAATAAGTTGCAGTTCAAATCTTCAAAAGTTAGAATCATCGGATTTGGAAGTTAAATTTCATTTTACATTCCGGGATTCTTCTGCAGGTGGTGCGGAGGAGTCGTTCCAAGCTCTGTCTCTCCGATGACGGTGAAAAAGCCGCCAAAAAACCATTGAATAAGGCATCCTCTAGATCCGACACAACAGAGGTTTCGTGCTTGTCGAGCAGCTCGAACGCGCGAAGCCGATGTGTCGGCAATGTTGAGAAAAGTTGTGCCAAGGCTCTCGAGGAACTAAAGAAGAAGCACGGAGGTGGTTCGGCTCAAATGCTTCGCCGTGCTGAAGCCATTTTGAAGTTGCTTTCTTACAGTGGTTCCTCTGAAATGAAGATCCGCCAAGTGCTCGGCGACAGCCCTGACACAAGCAAAGCTCTCAGAATGTATCCTCTCTTCCTCTCTAAACTTTTCACGTGACTATTGGCTCAATGCCCTTCTCGTAGCACCAGCATTGACAATTTTTACGATGATTGAATCATTAAGACCGTTCCTTGATTGCATGACACTTAAAATGACTGGAACTACAAACTGACGGTAGAGATGTGTAAAACAAGTTATCGTTTTGCGAGCGTAAAAATACATACAAATATAGATATACATATCATTTACGAATACATCTACATGTACATATACGTAGACAGTTTGTTGGGTTCTTTATTTATGGGAAAATCCTATCCAGGATTACATCTAATATGACTGCATAGTTATGGGAAACTCCTATCCAGCAATATAAAATATGAAACAATTTTACATTAAATTGCAGCTCGTAACGTATGTTTTTAAACGGCACAAAGTTGTTATGAGCATTCATTCACATATGCTGCATTGTAGCAATGGAGAGTCCAGGAAAAAACACCGTCTTCGAAGCTGTTTTTAGTAAATGGTCAAGCTGCGATGTTGAAAATAATAAGCCTGCTCTTGAGTCTTATGACAGAAAGAGATAACACCAATGGTTCTCTGCAGGTTGTTGAAGTTGGAGGAAATCAAGAGGTCTGGCACAGGAGGGAGGCAGGACCCGTATATTTACACGGTACCTATACATACAATTTACAATTTATCTAAAGCTTATTACATACACTTTAGTTTTTCAAAAAATATATAAATTATATTAAGATAATTAAAAAATAAAATGTGAGAATTCATGTAGATCTGAAACCATATATTTTAAAATTTATTAAAATTGATTGAAATATGTATTGTTTCAGTTTTATATGAGTTCAGTTTTTGTTATTTTATGTAAAATTTTAATCATTTTCTAATAAAATTAATCATAAATAAATTCTTACATTTTAATTTTATTTCAAAATACAGAGAATGTTATATAGTAAAATACTACTAGTGTACGGTCTAATTGACAAATTTGAAGTCATACAGCTACAACATCATATTCTTTGCATATTAGTTTCATTTAATTTCAAGTGAGCTAGAACTCTTTGGATAATTGTGGAGATTAGAACTCAGACCTTAACTTCATCCGCCTACTTTAGGTGAAGAGAAGTATATGTGCACGAAAGAAATGCCAACATGTATTAATAAATTACTGTTTTAATCTTAATGACTATGATTATTTTCTACCTAACATAAAGTGGAAATTAATGGAGACATTGTACCTTCGAACCATGACAGCACTGCACTACTCGTGAGTCTAAAGTTACTTACAATCGTTAGTCGCGGTTATTTTTTCTGACATATAGCTTGGGATAAATGGATATTGTTTTTATTTTTTACAGATAGCCTGAGAAATTTGGAAGTTTTTTACTCAAAGTAAAGGCAGGTCAGTTTTGTATAGTTTTGATTCTCATTATCCCATGTAGGAGAACTTTTGGTGCAATTAATAGGTATAATAACTGATAGTCATCTTGCCTTTCACCAGCATAATTACTCCAAATAGTAGATGAAAAGATTTGCCTTGGCAAATAATTTTCATTCAACGCACGCGTCAAGTAATGAATGACCTTTTTTTTTTTTAAGTACTATATCTTCGGTGACTTGTTTACTCTTGAATTAAGACTCTTACCAAAGAGTTTATGCGAAATAAAAATGCAGTTATTGTGATTACATGATATGCGATCAACTATACTTTTTGTGAAAAGCTTCTCCATAGCTTTTATATTTTCTTTATGAAATTAAACTCAATGCAACTCAATTGATTTTTTAACCTAGCGTATCTTTATAAAAATACTGACATCTATTTAAAGCATATTAGGCTATGCTTGAAACAAATCAATAATCTTCTCTAATTTGTAAAATTTATATAGAAATTCATTGAAAGAAAAGTTTGTTAAAATTGAAATTTTTTTTAAAAAATTAAGTGAATATGAAATAATATTCTCTAATTTTATTAAAATTGCTAAAATTAAAATTCATTATGAATAATTTTATTCCAGAAATCTTTTACAATCTTCGATAAAAATTTTTTTTACCCTTTTAATTTCTTCTCGATAATTAATTTTTTTAAAAAAATAAGGTGTGAATTTTCAAGTAAATTCAATATAATTTGTTGATTAGTTCCAAACATTGCTTTAGCTTGTTACATACCATAAATTTTTAAAATGATCATTCAATTGACTACATAAATTCACATGTAAACCTGTTTTTAATTAATTTTACTGTCGAGAAATGTCAAAACGGGTGAAGAGCCAAAACTTTTACTCGGCCTAGCAGGGTTTATTTCATATTGGATCTAGTCCAAGAGGGAGATTAGATCGGACAACAGGATGGGCCTACCAGATTAGATGTGTTCTGACTCATCATAAAAAATAAATGAGCAATAAATTATGGACGACAAATTTTTTTAAAGAAATAATCAATCCATGGGCCTCACCATTATTTTTAAATTTTTTAAAATGCTAATATTTTGAAAATATTTAAATATGTTTAGAAGTTTATTGAGCTTAATATTATTCTAAAAGATATTGTTAATATAAATTTGATATTTAATTTATCATTTTATTTTATTCAGCCCAAACAGGTTGCAGACCGGGACAAATGAACTTTGTTGGGCTCCTTGACTCAGTCCAGGTCACCCCACTCACTAGGCTAGGCCTGACCCATTGAGAATCTCACATGAGGCCATACCTAGCCCGAACCAACCTTTGAGAACTTTTAAAATTACATCATAGTTCTTATAGAAATCAACAAACCC